>NC_053024.1:357987887-358079320 GCF_003073215.2 Triticum urartu
TGCATGAAGCCATGGACGAAATATACAAGATGCCACTTCATAATATTCGTCCATAGGCTATTCTAGGTGCTGCGTCACCTTATTAATGGGCCAGGCCCATGTAATTTCGAAATACTTAAGTATAGGCTATTTTTAGAGTCCGTATGTGTGGGGAAACAAGAGTTAGGGTTGGTTTCGGACCCCACCCTCAAGGGCCACGAAATTCCCCTCTCTTCCTCCATATATACAGCCCTTAGGGCGTCGTTTAGACTTTGGGTTTTGTTTAGATTAAAAGTTCGCCATAGCTGCAACTTCGCGTACTTCGTTTGTGTCCAACGACCAGACCAAGACGTCACGGAACCCCACCTTGATCAATAAAGCTTTCATCTTATATTCGCAATATCCATATTGCAATCTCAGTTTCTTGCTTGTTCTTCGTTTGCTCGCAGGAAACAGGCCCTCGTGGTCAGGTTGATCGTGCTCTGGCGTGGTCAATAACCCCTCGGAAGTTGGTTTAGCGATTGCTAAGGCGCGACGTCTCGCACGTTCGTAGTCGGATCGTCAAGGTCGACTCCCACAGAAAACGATAGCCACCATCTCATCGAAACATCGGGACACCTTTGCCTCTATCAAGTGGTATCAGATTTCCAGGTTGCTCGGTGAGATTTTTACAGTTTTTCGTAGATTAGATCGAGTCTGTTCTTCATACCTACAGTCCACGAAAAAGCCACAAAAAAAATTAGGGTTAGTTCATCATATCCGAACCAATCTGAGCCTTTGCATAATCTTTTTAGGGTTTTTGCTTTGTTGAATTTGCGGTTGCATCGTCGTGTCAAGTTGCTGGTCTTAGAGTCTAGTCTTTTAGAGTTTCGAGTTCTGGTCATAAGTTGTCACGCCGCCGCCGCACCATCATCATCGCCCATCTACCACCATTGCTTATCCGCCACCGTTCTGAATCCGTATCCATATACCACCACCAATCCGTATCCATATACCACCACCAATCTGTATCCATATACCACCACCAATCTGTAACCATATATCCACCACCAATCCGAGTTCTTCTCATATTAGGTTTGCTCTTGAGATCAATCTCAATTCCGATTCGTGTTTCCTTGCCTGCGTAGGTCTCGGAAAAAAAAAGTCTGGAGACCCCCGGGCAGTTTTTAGGCCAAAATTTTCACGGGCAAAAATATTTTTTCCCTATCCTATTTTTAGGCTTTTCTGAGTCTTTTGAGCCACGTGCCATCATAGTGATTTTTTGTCGCACTTTTTCGTCGTCGCTGCCCTGATTTCCGAAAAAAAAAGTGAAAAAAAAATTTTCGTGCCCATCCTATCAGTTTGACGAGGGAAGAGTTTTGAGACACTCGCCATTATAGTAATTTTTCGCAAAAAAAAAGAGGAGCGCAAAAAAAAAAGAGGAGCGCAAAAAAAAGCGAAAAAAAAGTTCCAGAGTGTGTTTTTCCCTTATTTACGTGCAGCGCCGTGATTTTGTTAGTGTTCTAGGCTCGCGTCTCTAGCACGGTCTAGCCTAGGACCAGCACAGTACCGTCGTTGAGCGTTTATTCAACTTTGCATCTCTGAATTGATTATTGCTGACCCTTTTTGCTACCATACTATAAGCCTTCCCAGCTCCACATACCTCTACGTCGTGCGTTTGACTCTCCCTGGCAATCGCTCTATCCAAGCTTTTGAGAGTTTTGACTACAACGGTTGCCGATCACCGCCTGCTGCTGGGTAAGAACTGGTAAGAATTTGAGATTTGCTTGACGGATTTGTGACACCCACCACCACCACCTCTTGTTAGTATTCTGTAGGATCATATTCTTGTGTGTTTTCTATTGTTGCTAACCATGGCAGGATCACAAGCCGACGAGACTGACTGGGAGAACATGACGAATCAGGAGTTGCATGATAAATTTCAGCAAATGATGAATGGACAGGTGCAGGATGTGCTAAACAGATTTGAAGAGGCCATGGAGAAGATAGATGACATGGAGAAGACGTTCGAAACAAAGCTCGATGACAGGTTTAATGAATTGCTCGCGCGTCTTCCACCACCACCACCGGCTGCACCTAACGCACCTCTACAACAACAACAACGACGACTACCTACACATCGTGAAACAGCCCTCCGCCGAGCGAGCCGTCTCCCTCTTGCACCTGGCCAAACTGTTGGTGCTGCTGTTGCTACTTCTGTGGCTCCTGCTGCTGATGCGGAGGAGGATGATTTTGCTGGCGATTACGAGGATGAGGTTGATCAAAATCAGAACTACGTGCCACCACCAGCACAGCAACCATCAGGTCGTCCACATGAAAATAATGGCAATGGTAGGGCTCACCCTCAGGTACGAGATCATGACCATCTCCCTAAACTAAAATTGAATATTCCACCATTTGAGGGTAGATATGTTCCTGATATATATCTTACTTGGGAGTTAGAAACTGAACAACGATTTACATGTTTACAATATCCCGAGGAGAGACGTGTTCCTGCTGCTGTTTGTGCATTCACTAGTTTTGCATGTGTTTGGTGGTCTGAGCATTGTAGATTATATCCCATTCCTACTACTTGGGCTGCTTTGAAAACTGCTATGCGTACTCGTTGGGTTCCACCATATTATCAACGTGAATTACTTCAAAAATTGCAGCGCTTAAGACAGGGAAAAAATTCTGTAGAAGAATATTATCAGGAATTACAAACTGGCATGATTAGATGTGGTATTGTTGAGGAGAATGAAGCTATGCTTGCACGTTTTATGGGTGGATTAAATAGAGAGATTCAGACGATTCTAGAGTATAAGGAGTATACTAATATCACTCGTTTATTCCATCTTGCTTGTAAAGCTGGACGTGAAGTGCAGGATCGACAGGCATTGGCGCGGACTAACTTTTCTGCAGGTCGACCTTCTTCATGGACACCACGTGCATCATCTACTTCCACACGTTCTGCTTCACCGGCGCCTCCGTCGGCTGCCACCTCCAACCGTGATACAATAAAGCAGGCACAATCACCACTATCTGCCAAGAGCACACCTTCTGGGCCTGCAAAGAGCTCTTCTTCATCCATGGCATCAACAGGGCAAACACATGATATTATTTGTCGACGTTGCAAGGGTGGAGGTCATTATGCGAGAGAATGCCCATCTAAGCGTGTGATGATTGTTACTGAGGATGGTGGGTATGAGTCCGCTAGTGACTATGATGAGGAGACTTTGGCTCTTATTACACGTGACGAACACGGTGGAGACGATTCTGATCATGAGACGCAATACATGGCTCCTGAAGATGCTGACAGGTATGAATGTTTAGTTGCTCAACGTGTTTTGAGTGTGCAGGTTACACAAGCTGAGCAAAATCAGAGGCATAATTTGTTCCATACAAAGGGAGTTGTGAAGGAACGTTCTGTTCGCGTGATCATAGATGGAGGGAGTTGCAACAACTTGGCTAGCATCGATATGGTGGAGAAGCTATCTCTCACCACCAGACCACATCACATCCTTACAACATCCAATGGTTCAACAACAGCGGCAAGGTTAAGGTAACACGTATTGTTCGTGTGCATTTTAGTATCTCTACATATGCTGATTATGTTGATTGTGATGTGGTACCGATGCAAGCATGTTCCTTATTACTTGGTAGACCATGGCAATTTGATAAAAATTCTATTCACCATGGTAGAAACAATCAGTATACTCTTGTTCATAAGGATAAAAATATTACTTTGCTTCCTATGACTCCTGATTCCATTTTGAAAGATGATATTAATAGAGCTAATAAAGCAAAACAGGAGAAAACTAAGAGTGAAAATCAGATTGTGGCAAAAGAATTTGAGCAACAAATGCAGCCTAATAATAATAAAAAATCTAGTGTTGCTTCTGAAATTAAATTGAAAAGTGCATGTTTACTTGCCACCAAATCTGATATTGATGATCTAGATTTTAGCAAATCTGTTTGCCATGCTTTTGTGTGCAAAGAGGCATTATTTTCATTCGAGGACGTGCCTTCCTCTTTGCCTCCTGCTGTCACTAACATTTTGCAGGAGTTCGCCGACGTCTTTCCACAAGACGTGCCACCGGGATTACCACCTATTCGCGGGATTGAGCATCAAATTGACTTAATTCCTGGTGCATCATTACCCAACCGTGCACCATACCGTACCAATCTAGAGGAGACGAAGGAGATTATGCGTCAAGTACAAGAACTACTCGACAAAGGTTATATACGCGAATCCCTTAGTCCTTGTGCTGTTCCTATCATTTTAGTGCCGAAAAAGGATGGTACGTCGCGTATGTGCGTTGATTGTAGAGGCATTAATAATATTACTATTCGTTATCGTCATCCTATTCCTAGGCTAGATGATATGCTTGATGAATTGAGTGGCTCTACAATATTCTCCAAAGTTGATTTGCGTAGTGGTTACCATCAAATTCGTATGAAATTGGGAGATGAATGGAAAACAGCATTTAAAACTAAGTTTGGATTATATGAGTGGTTAGTCATGCCTTTTGGGTTAACTAATGCACCTAGTACTTTCATGAGGTTAATGAACGAAGTTTTACGTGCTTTCGTTGGACGATTTGTGGTAGTTTACTTTGATGACATATTGATTTATAGCAAATCTTTGGAGGAACATTTGGAACATTTACGTGCTGTTTTTATTGCTCTACGTGATGCACGTTTGTTTGGTAACCTTGGAAAGTGCACCTTTTGCACCGACCGAGTATCTTTTCTTGGCTATGTTGTTACTCCACAGGGAATTGAAGTTGATAAAGCCAAGATTGAAGCTATTGAGAGTTGGCCGCAGCCCAAAACGGTCACACAAGTGAGGAGTTTCCTTGGCCTCGCTGGTTTCTATAGGCGTTTTGTGAGAGATTTCAGCACCATTGCTGCACCTCTCAACGAGCTTACAAAGAAGGATGTACCTTTTGTTTGGGGTACCGCACAGGAAGAAGCCTTCACCGGTATTGAAAGATAAGTTGACACATGCTCCTTTACTCCAACTTCCTAATTTCAATAAGACTTTTGAGCTTGAATGTGATGCTAGTGGAATTGGATTAGGAGGTGTGTTATTACAAGATGGGAAACCTGTTGCATACTTTTCTGAAAAATTGAGTGGGCCTAGTCTGAACTATTCTACTTATGATAAAGAATTATATGCTCTTGTTCGGACCTTAGAAACATGGCAACATTATTTATGGCAAGGAATTTGTTATACATTCTGATCATGAATCTTTGAAACACATTAAAAGTCAAGCAAAACTGAACCGTCGACATGCTAAATGGGTTGAATTCATTGAGACTTTCCCTTATGTGATTAAACACAAGAAGGGTAAAGAAAATGTTATTGCTGATGCCTTGTCTCGTCGTTATACTATGCTTTCACAACTTGACTTTAAAATATTTGGTTTGGAGACCATCAAAGATCAATATGTTAATGATGCTGAATTTAAAGATGTATTGCAGAATTGTAAGGAAGGGAGAACTTGGAACAAGTTCGTTCTTAACGATGGATTTGTGTTTCGTGCTAACAAGCTATGCATTCCAGCTAGCTCCGTTCGTCTTTTGTTGTTGCAGGAGGCGCATGGAGGAGGATTAATGGGACACTTTGGCGTCAAGAAGACGGAGGATATACTTGCTACACATTTCTTTTGGCCAAAGATGAGACGGGATGTTGAGCGTTTTGTTGCTCGCTGCACTACATGTCAAAGAGCTAAGTCACGACTCAATCCTCATGGTTTATATATGCCTTTGCCTGTACCTAGTGTTCCTTGGGAGGATATATCTATGGACTTTGTTTTAGGTTTACCTAGAACAAAGAAGGGGAGGGATAGCATATTTGTTGTCGTGGATAGGTTCTCGAAAATGGCACACTTTATACCATGTCATAAAAGCGATGATGCTGTTAATGTTGCTGATTTGTTCTTTCGTGAAATTATTCGCTTACATGGTGTGCCAAATACTATTGTTTCAGATCGTGATACTAAATTTCTTAGCCACTTTTGGAGATGTTTATGGGCTAAGTTGGGGACTAAGCTGCTTTTTAGTACTACTTGTCACCCCCAAACTGATGGACAAACTGAAGTAGTCAATAGAACATTGTCTAATATGCTTAGGGCTGTTTTGAAGAATAACAAGAAAATGTGGGAAGAATGCTTGCCTCATATTGAATTTGCTTATAATCGTTCATTGCATTCTACTACTAAGATGTGCCCTTTTGAAATTGTGTATGGTTTCCTACCTCGTGCACCTATTGATTTGTTGCCTCTTCCATCTTGGAGAAGGTTAATTTTGATGCTAAAGAACGTTCTGAATTGATTTTAAAAATGCATGAGTTAACTAAGGAAAACATTGAGCGTATGAATGCTAATTAACTTGCTGGAGATAAGGGTAGAAAACATGTTGTGTTTGCACCTGGAGATCTTGTTTGGTTACATTTGCGTAAAGATAGATTTCCTAATCTGCGCAAATCAAAGCTAATGCCACGTGCTGATGGTCCTTTTAAGGTTTAGAGAAAATAAATGATAATGCATATAAACTTGAGCTGCCTGCAGATTTTGGGGTTAGTCCCACTTTTAACATTGCAGATTTGAAGCCTTATTTGGGTGAGGAAGATGAGCTTCTGTCGAGGACGACTTCTTTTCAAGAAGGGGAGGAGTGATGAGGACATCAATACCATTGTTACACCCACAGCCCCTACTGTTACATATACTGGACCAATTACTAGAGCTTGCGCATGCCAATTAAATTACCAGGTACTTTCGTTTCTTGGTAATGATTCTAATGTTCATAAGATTATGATGCTGCCTAAATTGGATACATTTGTTTTGCTTTCAAATGAAGGGCCTAGCTTGGAGAAGGATGAACATTGGAGCAAGAACACGCATGAAGTTGATGGCATGCGCAAGGGGATCAAGAACGGAGTTACAAGTGATGATTTCAGGACTTTGAAGCCGCCATAAGGAATGCATGAAGCCATGGACGAAATATACAAGATGCCACTTCATAATATTCGTCCATAGGCTATTCTAGGTGCTGCGTCACCTTATTAATGGGCCAGGCCCATGTAATTTCGAAATAGTTAAGTATAGGCTATTTTTAGAGTCCGTATGTGTGGGGAAACAAGAGTTAGGGTTGGTTTCGGACCCCACCCTCAAGGGCCACGAAATTCCCCTCTCTTCCTCCATATATACAGCCTTAGGGCATCGTTTAGACTTTGGGTTTTGTTTAGATTAAAAGTTCGCCATAGCTGCAACTTCGCGTACTTTGTTTGTGTCCAACGACCAGACCAAGACGTCACAGAACCCCACCTTGATCAATAAAGCTTTCATCTTTTATTCGCAATATCCAGATTGCAACCTCAGTTTCTTGCTTATTCTTCGTTTGCTCGCAGGAAACAGGCCCTCGTGGTCAGGTTGATCGTGCTCCGGCGTGGTCAATAACCCCTCGGAAGTTGGTTTAGCGATTGCTAAGGCGCGACGTCTCGCACGTTCGTAGTCGGATCGTCAAGGTCGACTCCCACAGAAAACGATAGCCACCATCTCATTGAAACATCGGGACACCTTTGCCTCTATCATATCGCGAATCAACTTCACCTTCCGTTCAGATTCTTTAATCAGATCTGGTCCAAACAACTGGCGGTCTCCAACTTCGTCCCACGACAACGGTGTCCTGCACCTCCTTCCATACAAAGCTTCGAAAGGGGCCATCTTCAAACTGGTCTGATAGCTATTATTGTAGGAGAACTCATATGGCAAATTATCGTCCCAACTAGATCCATAATCTAGTGCACAAGCTCTCAGCATATCCTCCAAAATCTGATTGACTCTCTCGGTCTGTCCATCTGTCTGCGGATGAAAAGCTGTACTAAATTCTAGCCTAGTACCCAAAGTCTCATGTAACTGCTTCCAGAACTTTGAGGTAAACTGGGTTCCTCTATCTGATACGATGCTCCTCGGAACTCCATGCAAACATACGATCCTGGTCATGTATATCTTGGCCAACTTAGCACTGGTGTAAGTGGTCTTTACTGGGATGAAATGAGCTACTTTCGTCAATCGATCAACTATAACCCAAATCGAGTCATAGCCTGATGAGGACATCAATACCATTGTTACACCCACAGCCCCTACTGTTACATATACTGGACCAATTACTAGAGCTTGCGCATGCCAATTAAATTACCAGGTACTTTCGTTTCTTGGTAATGATTCTAATGTTCATAAGATTATGATGCTGCCTAAATTGGATACATTTGTTTTGCTTTCAAATGAAGGGCCTAGCTTGGAGAAGGATGAACATTGGAGTAAGAACACGCATGAAGTTGATGGCATGCGCAAGGGGATCAAGAACGGAGTTACAAGTGATGATTTCAGGACTTTGAAGCCGCCATAAGGAGTGCATGAAGCCATGGACGAAATATACAAGATGCCACTTCATAATATTCGTCCATAGGCTATTCTAGGTGCTGCGTCACCTTATTAATGGGCCAGGCCCATGTAATTTCGAAATACTTAAGTATAGGCTATTTTTAGAGTCCGTATGTGTGGGGAAACAAGAGTTAGGGTTGGTTTCGGACCCCACCCTCAAGGGCCACGAAATTCCCCTCTCTTCCTCCATATATACAGCCCTTAGGGCGTCGTTTAGACTTTGGGTTTTGTTTAGATTAAAAGTTCGCCATAGCTGCAACTTCGCGTACTTCGTTTGTGTCCAACGACCAGACCAAGACGTCACAGAACCCCACCTTGATCAATAAAGCTTTCATCTTATATTCGCAATATCCCGATTGCAATCTCAGTTTCTTGCTTGTTCTTCGTTTGCTCGCAGGAAACAGGCCCTCGTGGTCAGGTTGATCGTGCTCCGGCGTGGTCAATAACCCCTCGGAAGTTGGTTTAGCGATTGCTAAGGCGCGACGTCTCGCACGTTCGTAGTCGGATCGTCAAGGTCGACTCCCACAGAAAACGATAGCCACCATCTCATCGAAACATCGGGACACCCTTGCCTCTATCAAGATGAGATATAAGAATAGAGGGGTATAAAGAGAAAACACTACCCATATGCACATGAGGCAAAAGCAAACAATTCACTTCATTCAATCAAACAAAGGCATACAATCGATCTAACTATCGCAAAATTGATCGGGCTACTAAATTTACATGGTGGATAACTACTACTGGTGAGCTGGTCTACTAGAAATATTCTACGGTTGTAGACTCCATGATATCAGCTCCAGCTTCATCAACATAGTTATCATCGCTACTATCTGCTTCCGAGTCGGTGTTGTCGATGATGATGTAGTCTTCCGGGCTAATCTCCTTGGGTTCTTCGTCTTCCTCTACTGGTGTAGGGCCTCCCATAAATATTCCAATCTTCTTGATCAGGTCGTCATTCTTCTCCACCAATACTTCAATTTCTTCTTCATAATCTTCACGTGTAGCCTTGAGTTCTTCCTCCAGTTCCTTGATTCTAGTCTTAGCCTTCTTCAGATCTATCATGTCGGCGCACATCTGATTCTCCTGTCGTCGAATGTGCGGGTTTAACTCCTGGATAAAAGCTGCAATTGATCTATCTTTCCTGGTGCTGATCATCTCCCATTGTTCATCTCGGCGTCCGCAAATCTGGTAGATAGTATCCTTGAGATCCTTGCGGTAGACTTCTCCAATGCGTCCCATAGCGATGTGAGCTGCCATACTCTTTCCTAGACTCCAAGTTGGTGCATCAAAAGAAAACTCTATGGGCTCAGTGACTGGCATGAACGTCCTTCCTGGAACTTGAACTTGAATCATCCAGCGCTCTTCTTCAGGTAAAGTGGCGTTGTAGGTTCCCGTGAAGCTTGGTACTCCTATGTTCAGGTATCTAGTGACTTCCTTCAAGTGGCGTCCAAAGGGTGTATCTTCATCTGGTTGTGTGAACTTGTTACTTGCATCCGCCATCCTAAAGAGTAGAAAAGATGAGAAGTCAGAAGAGAAGAGAGTGAGTAGTGATCTAGGTCTTTTAGCTTAGTGGTCGTGTCCTACAGTCAGCGTGTGCTCTGATACCATCTCTGTAGCGACCAGACCTCAAACAGTCTGATCTCTGTGCTCCGGTGTCATCCCTGGATCAGTAATGCTGACACCACACAGTACTCGGAGGATTTATAGCAGAGTAGCAATCACACACTTATTACATCGAGTGTCTCAAAACAGAACTTATTACAATAAATATGGCTTAAGGCCATCTAATAACGATAACAACGGAAGGCTTGGAAGATAAGTGAGTCCATCAACTCCAACGGCATCACTGAGTATAGAACCACGACCTAAAAACTCCTTAATCATCGTCTGAAAAGTCTACAACATTAACGTTGCAGCTCGAGAACGGGTCAGCACATGGAATATGCTGGCAAGGTAACACATAGAGAGTAATGGAATGAAACAACTATACTATATGCATATTTGGCTGGTGGAAAGCTCTATGGTTACCAGTTTTGCGTAAAGCCAATTTTTCCCTACTTCAAAGGAATAAATTTATATTAACTATCATGGTAGTTGTTAAACATTGAGAATGGTTGACAGCATTCTCAATCCCAATTAAGCATCATCATTAAAAAACCCAACAAAATTAATTTAGAGTAACATGTTGAGATTCACATGATAATCCAGGTACTAGATACTCAAGATGTCCATAACCGGGGACACGGCTAACCATGATTAGTTTATTACACTCTGCAGAGGTTTGCGCACTTTTCCCCACAAGACTCGATCTCCTCCGTTTGGTTTCTCGCACTACATGGTGTTTGAGAAGACGGATGACCGAGACATAGTCTTTCAGAAGCGCTAGCACCTTACGATGGATAGACCGTTACACCTACTTTCCCCTACATCTGCTAGTCTACCTGCACAGCGTAGTATTACGCTACGATAATGACTATGCGAGTTTCTAGTAGCACATAATGGATTGGCGTGCTTCTTAGACCAGCTAGCGCTGAACTTTTACGTACTATTTATCATCATATACCTATCTGTGATGGAGCACATTCATGTTAGCAGTTGCAGTCCGAATATAGAAACAATCAGTGTCCTCCGAGCTATATAAACCGACCAGGGGTGCCGTACAGAACAGCTATTCGTAAAAAGTGACGCCTCAGAGGACTCAATCCACCCAAGTGTGTTTATACGTTTTGTGGGACGCGCAGATTGATGGAAAGGGTAGATATGCGAGTCGAGTTAGATGATTGCTTCATCGCTTATGTCCTGTCATTCTCATGTACCACCAATCTTCCACACGCCCACACAAATTCCATGGTTAAGCAAGCAAACTATAGTGGCGGTATAATACAATGCTGAAACGGTTCAACGTAATCACCCACGGTTTTCATAAACAAGATGTCGGGTACATGTGAACAGGGCTACACTCCTCAGATTCGTATCTCTTCTTCCTGACGAATTAATTAGGATACTAATAGCGATCGCAATGTGCTGAAGGATTGGATCTTCAATGCAATAAACATCGGGTGTGAAGTGCAGGTGAGTTTAAGAGGCGAGTGAGCTTCTGTGAGAGCTGACCCGGCAACACTACATGAGCAGGATTATAGTTAAACGGTCGCCCGCACTGCTCCGCCACATATCTGTCGCATGACATCACAGAGACGCAAGGCCTACTCACAAAAATTGCTACTGCCACTCTAATGCAAGGTAAAGCTCTCAATCTGACCAGATTCTAAATACCCCTAAGATTTCTCAAACTTATTAGAAATCCTCTAGCGGTAAACTGCTAAGAGAGAGAGCGAAGCAACGAAGAAGCACATACGAAATTCAAACGCCGGTGCACAAGAACTAACAGACTTCATGTCTTGGTACACAGCTGGCATCTCGGTCAAATTTAAGTACAACATAACTTGTCATTAAGATATCGTTGATTTCTGGAAAGATGGTTTCGAGAACGTAACACCGTCGCATGTCACGTGTTAGCATGCTATACTTGCGCTGAAATCTATCGAAGAGAGCACTCAGGATCGATAACTTTAGACATAACACTCATACAGCGTACTCGAAGACCTACAGTAATCTTGAAGATAAAGAGAGGTACTCACGAGCGATATATCATGCGAGCAATAGCGGAGCTAAGTCTAAGAAAAGGAAAGAACAAAATGCTCGGCGCTGGTTAAAAGAAACTATAGGTAAGAACATCGCACGAACACTCGAAGTGAGCGGACGTCGCGAACCTACGAGGCGCGTAGGCGTAGCAGAGTGGCTCGTGTAGTGCGCGACGCGCTGAGGAGGTCGGCCGGTGCGGCGAGCAAGTCCGCACACTTTTGTGGTCGGGGCCTCCTCTCTTGCGGAGCTCGACGATGGTTACAAACTCGCGCTTCCCGAGACTAGGAGTAGCGCTAGAGACATTAAGAAGGCCACAGTCGATAAGTCTGTTTTTTTTAAATAATTCCGCTCGGAAGAAAAATAGAAAGAAATACTAAACGGACTCCAAAAATCACGAAATAAATTTTGCCAGGTTTCTAAAATCATGCCCGATAAAGTGAACATTTATCTGGGCCCAAACTACAACTTTGAAAAACGCGCATTTATCCTAAATTCAAAATAAAAATACCGAAAACTCCGAAATAAATCTTATTTGATTTTTTATTAAATCCTCAATATTTCTATATTTTGGGAAAGTCATTTTATTCCCTCTCTCATATTTTTGTAATAGAAATAATTGATGATAAAATAAATAAAATCAGGCGATCCTATTTACACAATTTGAGAAAACTCAAATATGTAAATAACGAAATCCCCAACTCTCTCCGTGGGTCCTTGAGTTGCTTAGGATTTTCTGGGATCAAAACCAAATGCAAAATAAAATATGATATGCATGATGATCTAATGTATAACATTCCAAATTGAAAATTTGGGATGTTACACTGCGGGTTGCTACTAGTGTTGATTACTCCTTGTAGTTGATGCTAGTTGGTTTATTTGGTGGAAGATTATATTTTCAGATACTTAATGATAATTAATACTCCTCTGATCTTGATCATTAATATGTTTTATGAGTAGTTATGTTTGTTCCTGAGGACATGGGAGAAGTCTTGTTATAAGTAATTATGTGAATTTGGTATTCATTCGATATTTTGATGAGATGTATGTTGTCTCTCCTCTAGTGGTGTTATGTGAACGTCGACTACATGACACTTCACCATGATTTGGGCCTAGCGGAAGGAATTGGGAAGTAATAAGTAGATGATGGGTTGCTAGAGTGACAGAAGGTTAAACCCTAGTTTACACGTTGCTTCGTAAGGGGCTAACTTGGATCCATATGTTTCATGCTATGGTTAGGTTTACCTTAATACTTCTTTCGAAGTTGCGGATGCTTGCGAGAGGGGTTAATCATAAATGGGAGGCTTGTCCAAGAAAGGGCAACACCCAAGCACTGGTCCACCCACATGTCAAATTATCAAAGTAAGGAATGCGAATCATATGAGGATGATGAAACCTTCTTGACAACAATTCCCATGTGTCCTCGGGCTTGTCCTTTGATACAAAAAGGATTGGGCCACCTTGCTGCACCTTAGTTAGTTTATTTATTTGTTACCCGTTATGATTTATCTTATCACAAAACTATGTGTCACCGATAATTTCAGTTCTTGTAGAGAATACCTTGCCGAAAACCACTTGTCATTTCCTTCTGCTCCTCGTTGGGTTCGACACTCTTACTTATCGAAAGGACTATGATAGATCCCCTATACTTGTGGGTTATAAACTACGGCTATGGTCGGGGCAACAATTTGTATAGCAATGGTGGGCAGCAGAGGGACGGGCGGGTGGCACCAGAGTAGCCGCCTCGGCAATCGCTTATCATTAATGTGGGTGGCAGACGGATGGACGGGCGGCAGTTGTGTCGTTCGAATGTTAAGCGGTCGCATGCACCAGGAAGCGGCGCGGGCAGTGCTGATCATTTCGGTCAGGAAGCACGTTCAGGAGAGGGGGTTTGGGTGGGCCAGGGCGGTCAGACTCGTGCTGGATAGTGGTCCGGTCCAGCACCCGGACATGCAGGCTCGCCAGCGAGCTCCCCGAGCTTAGCGATGACAACCAGGAGGCGGCGCCACCACCCATGCTAGTTCATGTTGTGTTCACCATAGAGCAGGTACGGCCACACTTTGATGCCCTAATGGCGGAAGGGCTACCAGCGCCGGAATCGGCATTCTGCTAAGCACAGGAGGACCAGTGTTACAACCTCCGTCTCCTCAACGAGCATCTGCTCGTGGAGGGATGAATCATCGGCGAACAAGCGAACAAAAATGTCGTCGCGGACATGTAGCCCAATGATCATGGCTTCCTGGATGAGCAACGGGTGTTGTCTCAGACCATCTGTAGGGCCAGCGTTGTTGACCTCGTTGTGGCACCGCCGTCTTGCATCGTCAACATGGTCAACAAACAAGAGGAATCAAGAGATGACTTTACATGGAGCGGATGATAGTAGTGACCCAGCAGGGCCATGGCCGTACTTAGGCCAGTGCATCCTTACAACTACATGGAAAAAATTGCTTCCTCCTTGTTTCTTGACATCAGGGGCCGACACTATTGTCAACGTATAGTCAATAAACGAGAGAATTGCACAAGGAGTGGCCGACAGCTGGGACCCAGCAGCTCAAGCAGTATTTTTTAGGGGTGAGCAGTATTCTTTTAGCGATGTTTTTGTTATTGTTGAGAGGAGCGCGGTATCAACTGGGTGGGCTGTGGCCCGTCTAGCCTAGGCTATTATTTTAAGTCGACCAAATATCCAGCCCAAATATTAATTTTTCTATGTGAAAATGGCTAGACCAGCTTTACTTTTTTTTGAGGAATACCCAACCCAGGACAACTTGTTATTATCCGCTCCGATGGGCTGCAAATCTTTTCCTAGGAGGGATGCATTTGGCTTGCCTAGAAAATGGGCATTAAGAAATAATAAAATAGGTTGTAAATATAAAAAATGCACCCAACCGGTAATTATTTTCAAAACTATTTTTTTTGGATTTTCAAAATTTTAATTTCATTACTTGTTGCGCGCACAAATTTTTTTTGGATTTTTCACTAATATAAATTTATTTTGAAATTAGATTGAATTTGACTCGAAATTTTGGGATAAAAATAGTCGGATCCCATCAAAATGTGGGAAATTTGGTTGAAATTATTAACCTTTGTCGTGGCTAGAAAATGGGTTGTAATGTTAACAAACAGTAAATGGGCTACAATAAATTCCATTAGAATTAAAAATGTGTTGTAAATTATTAAAAATAGCAA
This sequence comes from Triticum urartu, assembly GCF_003073215.2. Lineage (NCBI taxonomy): Eukaryota > Viridiplantae > Streptophyta > Magnoliopsida > Poales > Poaceae > Triticum > Triticum urartu. The sequence goes on from NC_053024.1 coordinate 358,003,124, forward strand.
ATGCGCTATATGTTATCCGCCGCTGATGTGATGCTCACTTGTAGTCCTACTAAGTTGACGCGTACACAAGGCTTTGTCAAGTTATAGTCAACACATGATTCTAGCAGAAGTGACCATTGGATGTCCATCCAACGACTATCGTGCTTCTTCAATCTCGGATATTCTTGCCTCAGGCGCCCAAATACTACTGCAGGATGCTGCTAACCCAACACTCCAATCAGAGACCCTTCGACGAAACTGTGTGTGATGCATTAATCGCAAACGGTGATGTAAAATACCTGTCAAAAAAGATGCAAAACGTTTGCGATGGCGGATACATCAAACACAGTTCATATTATAAGTATGTGTCCGATGCGTGGCATACGGTTAATCCATAAGAACTGTTTGCAATGAGATAGAACAACAAAAACGGGCAGCTATATCAAGGTGTGTGTGATACACAACATATAGTTCGCTCAGATGAACTATTTGCTATTAGGGAATGCAACAGAAATGGTCAGCTAGATCAAGGTGTGTGCGATATACGGCATACGGGTCACTCGGTTGAACTGTTTTTGATTAGGGAACTGAAAGTGCAACTATCCGTGGGTGGTTTTGGTAATTCCTAACAACATATAGCTCATTGAGCTAACATTATTCCAAGATTAATATTTCAGGAAAAGCTCAATGAATGGCATGGCATGGATGAGGAAAGTGGATCCCTCAAAATTCTAAGGACAAAAAGTTTGGCTCAAGCTTCAAGATCAAGACTCTACATTTTATATTTTAGTGATCCAAGATCACATTGAGTCTATAGGAAAAGCCAACACTATCAAGGAGGGATGAGGTGTTGCTTAATGGCTTGCTTTCTCAAAATGCTTAGTGATATGCTCCAAAATCCTCAACTACCTTCCCACATCCACATATGACCTAAACCAAAAGTCAAACTCGGCCCCACCGATTCTTTCTATCTGGCGCCACCGAGTTTCAAATGTCATAGCCACTGCCACAAACCCTAGGCAAATCGGTCTCACTGGTAGGGATCTCGGTCTCATCGAGATGGGATTGTAATTTCTCTATTTCCCTTCGTAATGTTTCGGTCTTACCGAGATGAGCGATCGGTCCCGCCGAGATTGCAATGTAAACACTCTGTTTCCCTTTTGTAACATTTCGGTCCCACCGAGATGAGCGAATCGGTCCCACTGAGTTTACCTGACCAACTCTCTGGTTAGCTTATTACCAAAATAGGTCCCACCGAGTTTGTGTAATCGGTCACACCGAGATTACATTATGCCCTAACCCTAACCATATCGGTCCTACCGAGTTGCATCTCAATCCCACCAAAAATCCTAACGGTCACTAGGTTTGCTGAATCGGTCCGACCGAGTTTAACCATTCGGTCCCTCTGAGTTTGGCAAATTGTGTGTAACGGTTAGATTTTGTGTGGAGGCTATATATACCCCTCCACCCACTCTTCATTCGTGGAGAGAGCCATCAGAACATACCTACACTTCCAATACACATTTTCTGAGAGAGAACCACCTACACTTGTGTTGAGGACAAGATATTCCATTCCAACCATATGAATCTTGATCTCTAGCCTTCCCCAAGTTGCTTTCCACTCAAATCTTCTTTCCACCAAATCCTGTGAGAGAGAGTTGAGTGTTGGGGAGACTATCATTTGAAGCACAAGAGCATGGAGTTCATCATCAACACACCATTTGTTACTTCTTGGAGAGTGTTGTCTCCTAGATTGGCTAGGTGTCACTTGGGAGCCTGCGACAAGATTGTGGAGTTGAACCAAGGAGTTTGTAAGGGCAAGGAGATCGCCTACTTCATGAAGATCTACCGCTAGTGAGGCAAGTCCTTCGTGGGCGATGGCCGTGATGGAATAGACAAGGTTGCTTCTTCGTGGACCCTTTGTGGGTGGAGCCCTCCGTGGACTCACGCAACCGTTACCCTCCGTGGGTTGAAGTCTCCATCAACGTGGATGTACGATAGCACCACCTATCGGAACCACGACAAAAACAGCCGTGTCTCCTATTGCGTTTGAATCCTCCAAACCCTTCCCTTTACATTCTTGCAAATTGCATGCTTTACTTTCACTGCTCATATACTCTTTTGCATGCTTGCTTGAATTGTGTGGAGATTGCTTGACTTGTGCTAAGATAGCTAAAATCTGCCAAGAACTAAAATTGGGAAAAGGCTAGATTTTTATTTGGTCAAGTAGTCTAATGATCCATGTAAACAAGATGTGTGTGATCCACGGCAAACAGCCCACTCGGAAGAACTGTTTGCGATGAGAATATATAACATAGACGGTTACTAGAGTTAATTCGTGTGCGATTCTGTGTGTAAAAATAGTTTGAAAACTGCAAAGTAGTTGCTTGCTATGGCTAGGAGTATCGCACACGATGCATGCGCGAGTACTCGTGTGCGATGATTAGTAAGTTACATATACGTTTCCTTATGGTAACACGTTTGTGATAACATGTGACACCGCATACGGTTGTCGGGTTGTGTGCTCCACTTAATCTTCCCGCACTCCATCGAAGGCTTCCCGCGCTCCACAGGGGTGAATTGTAAAATCCTCAATCCCTAGTGAGCTGCTAGCTATAAATAACCACAGCAATGGCCGCCGCCGGCGAGTCGCTATTGATCCAGTTGCTAGCTAGTTACCCACACATACTGGCAGACACCCAACGGCCGACGATGGGATGGAGTCGTGTGACGGCGGAATCGAGGTTGAAGGCACGATGGTTGGCTTGGTGGTCGACAGCCATACCGCCGCCTCTCCCGACGACTGCCAGAGGAATCAGGAAACACGGTAGGAGCAAGCCGCCAGGTTAGCCAGGGTCGTCCTAAAAGCGGATAGGGATCGCCAGCGGACAATACTACTGGCTCGACACAGAGTGCGGTGGATGGTGCAGGCAGTGGACGAGGGACCTCGACGACGCAAGGACAACTATGGCAATGGCGGCCGCCGCACGAGGCACAGGCTTATGTCCCAGATGGAGGAGGGCGCAGCGCCGGACGTCGCTGGGGCATTCCTTGGGGCCGTCACGGTAGCCCTTGTTGGAAATATGCCCTAGAGGCAATAATAAAGTGGTTATTCTTTTATTTCCTTGTTCATGATAATCGTTTATTATCCATGCTATAATTGTATTGATTGGAAACTCAAATACATGTGTGGATGCATAGACAACAACATGTCCCTGGTGAGCCTCTACCGAGCTAGCTCATTGATCAAAGATGCCTATGGTTTCCTAGTCATAGCCATGAGTTGTCATTTGGTAATGGGATCACATCATTAGGAGAATGATGTGATGGACAAGACCAAAACTATAAACGTAGCATATGATCGTATCAAGTTTATTGCCACCATTTTCTGCATGTCAAGTATCTGTTCCTATGACCATGAGATCATGCAACTCACCAACACCGGAGGAGTACCTTGTGTGTATCAAACGTCGCAACATAACTGGGTGACTATAAAGATGCTCTACAGGTATCTCCGACGATGTATGTTGAGTTGGCATGGATCAAGACTGGGATTTGTCACTCCGTATGACAGAGAGGTATATCGGGGCCCTCTCGGTAATACAACATCACAAGAAGCTTGAAAGCATGTGCCTAATGATTTTGGTCACGAGATCTTGTATTACGTAACGAGTAAAGAGACTTGACAGTAATGAGATTGAACTAGGTATGGAGATACCAATGATCGAATCTCGGGCAAGTAACATATCACCGGACAAAGGGAATTGTGTACGGGATTAACTGAATCCTTGACATCGTGGTTCAACCGATAAAGATCTTCGTGGAATATGTAGTAATCAATATGCGCATCCAGGTCCCACTATTGGTTATTGACTAGAGAGGAGTCTCGGTCATGTCTACATGATTCTCGAACCCGTAGGGTCGCATGCTTAACATTCGGTAGCGCTAGGGTAGTATTGAGATATTAGTAGTGGAAAGTCCGAAGGTTGTTCAGAGTCCCAGATGGGATCCGGGACATCACAAGGAGCTCCGGAATAGTCAAAAGGTAAAGATTCATATATGGAAAGTGGTTATCGGGGTTTGGAAAAAAGTTCGAGTTTTTACGGTATTGTACCGGGAATGTTCTAGAAGGTTCCGGAGTTGGGCCCACCTGCATGGGGGACCCACATGAACATGGGTAGTGTGGAAAGTCCCCACAACCCTGGACTAGATGCAGCAAGATTCTCCCTTAAAGGGAATAGTATCATATCCCAAGGGGATAAGATCAGGATCCCTAAAAGGGGGATAGCGATCGGTGGGGAAGAAAAGGTGGGATTTCCTTCCTCCCCCTTTGGCCAATAACCCTAGGGACTTGGAGGGCAACCCACCAACCCCCCCCCATGCCTATATAAAGGTGTGGAGGCGCTGGGGGCAGCCACCCTTCGACCCTTGCCTGTTAACTCTCCCAACTCCTCCCACGTTTCACCGGTACGCACTTGGCGAAGCCCTGCCGGAATTCCACTGCCACGTTGTTCCACCACCATACTGTCATATTGGTCGTGTTGGTCCCGATCTCATCTACCCCATCTCTCTCGAAACTCATCCAAACTCCTCCCACGCCACCACCACCATACTGTCGTGTTGGTCCCGATTTCATCTACCCCCTCTCTCTCGCTTGCTGGATCAAGAAGGAGAGGACTCCGCCGAGCTGCACGTGTGCTAAACTCGGAGGTGCAGTCCATTCGGCACTTGATCCGGAGTTCTTGGATGGATCGTGATTGGCTCACAAAGACGTTCGACTACATCAACCATGTTTCTTAATGCTTCCACTTAGTGATCTACAAGGGTATGTAGATCCAATCTCTTCTCTCGTAGATGTGCATCTCCTAGATTGATCTTGGTGAGCGTAGGAAAAAATTTATTTCCCATGCAACATTCCCCAACAGTGGCATCATGAGCTAGGTCTATGCATAGATGACATCATGAGTAGAACACAAAGGAGTTTGTGGGCGTTGATGGTCAGATTGCCTCCTTCCTTGGTCTTATCTTGATTCAGCGGTATTGTGGGATGAAGCAGTCCCGACCAACTTTACATGTCCACGTACATGAGACCGGTTCCATCGACTGACATGCAACTTGTTGCATAAAGATGGTTGGCGGGTGTCTGTCTCTCCCACCTTAGTTGAAACGGTTGTGGCTTTGCGTAGGTAAGAACGGTTCTTACTAGTCACCCATAGCAGCCACCTAAAACATGCAACAACAAAGTAGAGGACGTATAACTTGTTTTTGCAAGGTATGTTGTGATATGATATGGCCAAAGACATGATGAGATATATTTGATGTATGAGATGATCATATTTTGTATAGATTATCACGACTTGCATGTCGATGAATACGTTAACCGGCTGGAGCCATAGGGTTGTCTTTAATTATTGTATGACTTGCGTGTCAATCATTAAGCGCTATGTGATACTTTACTTTAACGCTAAGCGGTAGCAATAGTTGTCGAAGCATGATCGGCGTGACAACCCCGATGGCGACATGATGATGGAAATCATGGTGTCATGCCGGTGACGATAGAATCATGTCGGTGCTTTGAAGATAGATATCAAAAGCACAAGATGATGGCCATATCATGTCACTTATGATTTGCATGTGATGTTAATCTTTTTATGCATCTTATTTTCCTTAGGATGATGGTAGCATTATAAGGTGATCCCTCGCTAAAATTACAAGATAAAATTGTGTTCTCCCCAAGTGTGCACCGTTGCGAAAGTTCGTCGTTTTGAAGCACCACGTGATGATCGGGTGTGATAGACTCTACGTTCGCAGACAACGGGTGCAAGCCAGTTTTGCACATGCGGAACACTTGGGTTAAACTTGACGAGCCTAGCATGTTGCTACTTCTTGAGCTTGCGTTGGTTTTTCCCTTGAAGAGGAAAGGGTGATGCAGAAAAGTAGAAATAAGTATTTCCCTCAGTTGAGAACCAAGGTATCAATCCAGTATGAGAAACAAGAAAGTCCCCAATCTATGCACCTACACAAACAATCAAACACTTGCACCCAACGTGATAAAGGGGTTGTCAATCCCTTCACGGTCACTTGCAAAGGTGGGATCTAATAGAGATAGATATAAAATATTACTAAAATATAAAAAAAATAAAAGTAAATAAATTGCAGCAAGGTATTTTTGGGTTTTTTGGTTTATAGATCTGAAACTATATGATGGAAAATAGATCCGGGGGGCATAGGTTTCACTAGAGGCTTCTCTCTTGAAGGGAAATAATACGGTGGGTGAACAAATTACTGTCGAGCAATTGATAGAAAAGTGCAAAGTTATGATGATATCCAAGGCAATGATCATGAATATAGGCATCACGTCCGTGTCAACTAGACCAACTCCTGCCTGCATCTACTACTATTACTCCACACATCGACCGCTATCCAGCATGCATCTAGAGTATTAAGTTCATAAGAACGGAGTAACGCCTTAAGCAAGATGACATGATGTATAGGGATAAACTCAAGCAATATGATGAACACCGATATATTTACCCTTGATGGCAATAATACAAATACGTGCCTCGCTACCCCTACTTTGTCACTGGGTGAGGACACCGCAAGATGGAACCCAGAACTAAGCACCTCTCCCATTGCAAGAAAAACCAATCTCGTTAGCCAAATCAAAGAGAAATACAAATATATCAAATCATGCATATAAGAATTCAGAGGAGACTCAAATAATATTCATAGATAATCTAATCATAAATCCACAATTCATCGATCTCGACAAACATACCACAAAAGAAGATTACATCACATAGATCTCCAAGAACATCGAGGAGACCATTGTATTGAAGATCAAAGAGAGAGAAGAAACCATCTAGCTACTAGCTATGGACCCGTAGGTCTGTCGTAAACTACTCACGCTTCATCGGAAGGGCAATGGAGTTGATGTGGATGCCCTTCATGATCGGAGCCCCCTCCGGGAGGATGTCGGAAATGGCCCCAAGATGGGATATCATGGGAACAGAAGGTTACATCGGCGGAAAAGTATTTTGCTAGAAGCTGTTGGTGTCAAAACCAGCCAATCTCGTGTAGGGGGTCCCGAACTATGCGTCTGAAATCAAAGGCAACAGGAGACAAGGGACACGATGTTTACCCAGGTTCGGGCCCTCTTAATGGAGGTAATACCCCACTTCCTGCTTGATTGACTTTGATGAGTATAGGGGTTACAAGAGTTGATCTACCTCGAGATCGTAATGGCTAAACCCTAGATGTCTAGCCTATATGATTATGATTGCCTCTACGGACTAAACCCTTCAGTTTATATAGACACCGGAGGGGCCTAGGGTTGTACAGAGTCAGTTTACAGAGAAATGAAACTTCATATACGAATGTTAATGGTTGCTATCAACGCAAAGGAGAGTCCCATTCGGACACGGGGGAAGGCCTTCTATCTTGTATCTTCACGGCCCGTAAGTCCGGCCCATGTCACATAACCCGCATGGCCGGGGACCCCCTAATACAGGACTCCCTTATTAGCCCCTGAACCAGGCTTCAGTGACGATGTGTCTGGCACGTAGATTGTCTTCGGCATTGCAAGGCGGGTTCCTCTTCTGAATACTCCAAAGCAGCTAAACAAAAGAACTATATCTGGCTCTGTATAATAGTTACAACCCTGAACCACAAGGGTGAAATACTTAAACAAAATAAGTTATGTCTACTGACAGCTCTTTCGGCAAGACGTTATGTTCCGGCCTTATTATTATTTCGAACCGTTTTTTATCCTCTCGCTTCGCGTTTCGAGGCGCGGTCTTTATTGACACGTCTTGTCAAAGCAGAGATCATGTCCCCTTATTACGGGATTCTTATCAATATGGGTTTGGGTAATCCAACCGTGCCATTTGCCCGACCCCTTTGGAATAGGTGAGTTTTGAAGGCTCGTGAGGGGGGCGCTTGATATTCACTGCCTTTATAAGAGGATAAGAACCCACCTTCTTACCTCATGCCTTCTTCCTCCTCTCCCCTTCCATCCTCGAGCTCCAACGCCCAAGTTTTGATCTTTCTGTTGCCACCAAACACACCAGCCATGTCCGGATCCGGCTCACAAGGCAAGTGGATGGCTTCCTCCGTCGCGGAGAGGAACGTCAAGGAACTCCGGGAAGCAGGGTACTTAGCCGCAAACATCACCCACCGGCTCCCTATCAAAAAGTAGATCATCCCCACTCCGGAGCCTAACGAGAGGGTAGTGTTCATCCCTCACTTTCTCCGCGGACTAGGGTTTCCTCTCCACCCTTTCATCTGCGGCCTCGTGTTCTATTACGGGCTAGATTTCCACAATCTAGCCCCAAATTCCTTCCTCCATATTTCGGCGTTCATCGCCGTGTGCGAGGCACTCCTCCGCATCCCCCCTCCCACTTCGGCCTATGGCTTAAGGTCTTCAATGTGAAGCCGAAGGTGGTTGACGGAGAGCACACAGACTGTGGAGGCGCCATGGTGAGCAAGCTCCCGAACATCACCTGGCCAAAAGGGGCCTTTGTGGAGACCATGAAGATATGGCAGTAGGAGTGGTTCTACATCACCGAACTCCGCGGTGCCAACTGGGCGGGCCCTCCTGAGTTCAGATCCGGACCCCCGATGCGGCTTGCATCATGGACAAACAAGGGTCTAGATTGGGCATCGTCCGATGAGGTGATGATGCTACAGAAGTGCATCGAGAATATAATGGAGAAGAACACCAGCCTTGCTGATGTGGTCCAAGTGATGCTTTTTCGCCGGATTCTCCCCTGCCAGCGCCGGACTCTCCACATGTGGGAGTTCAATCCGGCTAGCCCTCGGACCCTGCAGCGATTCTTTGGCACAACACACGAAGTGATCTGGAAGCTGCTCTTCAAGGCCCAGAAGTTGTGGCCGGAGCCGACCGAAGACATCGGCCTCGACTGTGCTCATCCGGCCACTCCCGTAAGTTTTCGGATTTCTAAACCGTAACTTCAACTTGAAAACCCAAAGTGGTATACTGAGCCTTCCATTCTTTCTTCAGGGTTGGACAAAGAAGGCGGAGCGGATCCGATGCCCAGCTCCGCTGCCTGAGGACCCAACTATTCCTCTTCTGATGAAGATGCTGGTCCCGGCACTGTACCAGGCGCCGGAGAAGAAGGCCAAGAAGAAGGGCAAGGGGGCTAGAGGCGGCCTTCGCTGAAAAGGTACTTCGGACGTTATGTCCGGGGATACCGAAGCTCTCTCCTCCCACGAGGGGGACGAAGATGAAGAGGAGGAGGAGGAGAGCAATTCTCCCCTTATGGGGGGGGGGAAGAAGAAAAGGGCGGCTTCTGGGGACCTAGAGGCGGAGGCGTCCAAGAAGGTGAAGATCTCCCTTTCGGATGATCCAGAATCGGACGCCGAAGTCATCCCCGAGTGGCGCACCAGACTGAAGCCCCTGGCCGAATCGTAAGTATCCAAGGACACTGTACATATATCCGGTTTTATGTTTTGTTGGTTTAACACATTGAATTGCGTGTTGTAGTCTGGCTCACGATCTCCTACAATGATCATCGTCTTCTGGGAATTCGCTGGGCCGAACATGATGGAGAGCTAGAAGCCTCCGCAGGCCTCCCGCCCATTGCCACTGACAACACCGAAGTGTTGTCCCAAAGAACATCTCCACGCCATGGAGAGGTGCGGGAGGCCGTCAAAATGGCGCCAGAGGTTAATATCTCAGCTGCCGAAAACATGGGGGAACCGACACCCATGGAGACTTGCGGCGGGGGCCATGCCCAATTTGGCCTCCAACCAAATATTATTCTGGAGATCCGCACGTCTCCAAAATCAAGCGAGCAGCCTCCTTTGAAAGAAGGGGGCGCATCGACTCCACCGGTGACCTCTGTCAATCCTGAGGCGCCGGACATTCTGGTGGAAGCGCTTCAGCGTGCTTCCATTGTGGAGGAACATCGTACCCTTATGGGTACGGTGGTTGAAAAGGTTCGGTCAGCTAAAAACGGATTGAATGAAGCCTATACCAGCCTACTAATAGGCTTTGAGGTATGTGAAGTAATATTGTTTAGCTGCTTTGCAGATGCAAAAAATATGCCTGTGTATAGATAGTAGCCCCTGAGACTATGTTCGACTTTTCCAAAGTAGGGCCGAACAGAGGATCAACTAGTATTCGAAGGAGATAACATACGAGTCTATTTTAATAAATAGGCTTTGCTATTAGCGGCAACTGTACAGGCTGTCAAAGTGTCCGAACTTAAGCAGAGGTTGGAGCGGGCTGATGAAGAGCTCATCTGCACTAGTAAGCGGTTTGAGGAAGAGCAAGGTATGCGGTACCTATACATACCCTAAATGATATGAGCTTTGATTGGTTATCTTGCTGAGTTTTATGGTTATACTCATAGTGAACGTATCTGAGGTCGAATCCCTCAAGAGCGCACTGGCCGAGGCCAAAAAGGAGGCGGAGGAGGAATGAGCCTCCCGCCAAAAACATGAAGCGAGGTTGGATGAAGTCCAACAAGAGCTCAAGGATGCCATAAGCAAATGTGAGTCCTTGTAGCGCAAGGTTTTGGATCAAGACACCGAACTTGCTAAGGCCCTCCAAAGCACGAAGGAGGCCTGGGTTGAAGCCCAAGGCGCCTGCCGAGAGATCCAAGAGGCAAGGCAGATAGCGGCGGGTAAGGCCTTTAATATGCAGAGCAAATTTGTAAGGAGAAGATACATCTTACTAACCCGGGTTTGGAGTTCTCCAGGAGCGTTTGCAGATCTGCCCGAGAGTGTTGCTGGTGCTGCGGAGTTCTTCCGAGCCAAGGAGGGAAGCTCAATAGAGAAGTTGTTCTAGCCGCAGTACCTTGCGCCACAGCATCCAGTGCCCCTCAGCGATCAGCTGAAGCAGTTGACCGAACTGCATAGGGTGGCCGGACTGGCCATGAAGGATGTTGATGAGGACATGACTACCTTGGATACGACCAAAAATATTGCATACATGCATATTTGTCAGGTGATTTCTAGTGCAAACTATTCAATAATCTATTTATGTTATCCAGAACCAAATACTTCACACACTTTTGTGTTTTGTCTAATTGCAGTGTATGGGACATTTGTACAATCCACATATGAAGATAAGGAGAAAGAGATGTTTACTTGCTGTTCAAAAAGTTCTCTCACGTCACTTTTGGCCCAAGAGAAGATAGAGTCCAAGTCTCTCACGTTCTGGATTCAGATTCGGACTGCACAGACATACCTGACTCAAAACGCCAACAACTTTTTCATACGGACTCTGAATTGGGTGATTCTTTTTTTGTTGGAAACTAGATTTCGTGCTCTTTCCAACCCAATTGGATTCACCTTCAAATTCACCCGGAGCACTGAGATATCGACGAAACAATCTGACATTGCAGTAGAATCCGAGTCAAACAACAAGTCCCAAAGGTGTTGCATCACCTCCACTTGGGCCCATGAGCCTTGTACGACCTAGGGTAAGTTTTAGGCTGCCTTGGGACGTCCTCCCACCTCCTTGGCCGCCACCCCTTGCTCCTATATAAGTAGATCCATCTAGTAGCTTTTTCCTTGGGATTTGTTTAGTTAAAAGTTAGCCATTGCAACTTCGTGTACTTCGTTTGTGTCCAACGACCAGACCAAGACCGCTTACGGATCCCCACCATTATCAATACTTCATATATATTTGCGATATTCAGATTGCTTTATCATATTCTTGCTGGTTCTTCGATTGCTTGCAGGAATAGACCTTCGTGGTCAGGCTGACCCTGCTTCCAGCATCGTCAGTAACCTTAGGAGATTGGTTTATCGATTTCTAAGGCGCAACATCATGCACGTTTGTAGTCGGATCGTGAAAGTCGACTCCACCAAATCGATAGTTATCATCTCATCGAAAGATCGGGACCCCCGCCTCTATCAAGTGGTATCAGTTTTCAGGTTGCTCGGTGAGAATTTCCGGTTTTTTCTAGATTAGATTTATTTCCTTACCTATTGTCCAAGAAAAAGCCACAAAAAAAGTTAGATCTATTCATCCTTTGTCCAAGCCAGTCTAAACCTTTGCAATTTTTCTTTTCATTGCTTACATAGTTGAATTATCGGTTGCATCATCGTGTCGAGTTGCTGGTCTTAGTGTCTAGGTCGTTTAGAGTTTCGATTTCTGTTCACTTTAGTCTCGTCGTCGCTGCATCGTTATCCCTTCCGCTGTCCACCACCCATCCATTAATTTCCTCCATTTGCTACCCACCATTCATTGTTGATAGAGGCAAAGGTGTCCCGATGTTTCAATGAGATGGTGGCTATCGTTTTCTGTGGGAGTCGACCTTGACGATCCGACTACGAACGTGCGAGACGTCGCGCCTTAGCAATCGCTAAACCAACTTCCGAGGGGTTATTGACCACGCCGGAGCACGATCAACCTGACCACGAGGGCCTGTTTCCTGCGAGCAAACGAAGAATAAGCAAGAAACTGAGGTTGCAATCTGGATATTGCGAATAAAAGATGAAAGCTTTATTGATCAAGGTGGGGTTCTGTGACGTCTTGGTCTGGTCGTTGGACACAAACAAAGTACGCGAAGTTGCAGCTATGGCGAACTTTTAATCTAAACAAAACCCAAAGTCTAAACGATGCCCTAAGGCTGTATATATGGAGGAAGAGAGGGGAATTTCGTGGCCCTTGAGGGTGGGGTCCGAAACCAACCCTAACTCTTGTTTCCCCACACATACGGACTCTAAAAATAGCCTATACTTAACTATTTCGAAATTACATGGGCCTGGCCCATTAATAAGGTGACGCAGCACCTAGAATAGCCTATGGACGAATATTATGAAGTGGCATCTTGTATATTTCGTCCATGGCTTCATGCACTCCTTATGGCGGCTTCAAAGTCCTGAAATCATCACTTGTAACTCCGTTCTTGATCCCCTTGCGCATGCCATCAACTTCATGCGTGTTCTTGCTCCAATGTTCATCCTTCTCCAAGCTAGGCCCTTCATTTGAAAGCAAAACAAATGTATCCAATTTAGGCAGCATCATAATCTCATGAACATTAGAATCATTACCAAGAAACGAAAGTACCTGGTAATTTAATTGGCGTGCGCGAGCTCTAGTAATTGGTCCAGTATATGTAACAGTAGGGGCTGTGGGTGTAACAATGGTATTGATGTCCTCATCATCCTCCCCTTCTTGAAATGACGTTGTCCTCGACGGAAGCTCATCTTCCTCACCCAAATAAGGCTTCAAATCTGCAATATTAAAAGTGGGACTAACCCCAAAATCTGCAGGTAGCTCAAGTTTATATGCATTATCATTTATTTTCTCTAAAACCTTAAAAGGACCATCAGCACGTGGCATTAGCTTTGATTTGCGCAGATTAGGAAATTTATCTTTACGCAAATGTAACCAAACAAGATCTCCAGGTGCAAACACAACATGTTTTCTACCCTTATCTCCAGCAAGTTTATATTTAGCATTCATACGCTCAATGTTTTCCTTAGTTAACTCATGCATTTTTAAAATCAATTCAGAACGTTCTTTAGCATCAAAATTAACCTTCTCCGAAGATGGAAGAGGCAACAAATCAATAGGTGCACGAGGTAGGAAACCATACACAATTTCAAAAGGGCACATCTTAGTAGTAGAATGCAATGAACGATTATAAGCAAATTCAATATGAGGCAAGCATTCTTCCCACATTTTCTTGTTATTCTTCAAAACAGCCCTAAGCATAGTAGACAATGTTCTATTGACTACTTCAGTTTGTCCATCAGTTTGGGGGTGACAAGTAGTACTAAAAAGCAGCTTAGTCCCCAACTTAGCCCATAAACATCTCCAAAAGTGGCTAAGAAATTTAGTATCACAATCTGAAACAATAGTATTTGGCACACCATGTAAGCGAATAATTTCACGAAAGAACAAATCAGCAACATTAACAGCATCATCGCTTTTATGACATGGTATAAAGTGTGCCATTTTTGAGAACCTATCCACGACAACAAATATGCTATCCCTCCCCTTCTTTGTTCTAGGTAAACCTAAAACAAAGTCCATAGATATATCCTCCCAAGGAACACTAGGTATAGGCAAAGGCATATATAAACCATGAGGATTGAGTCGTGACTTAGCTCTTTGACATGTAGTGCAGCGAGCAACAAAACGCTCAACATCCTGTCTCATCTTTGGCCAAAAGAAATGTGTAGCAAGTATATCCTCCGTCTTCTTGACGCCAAAGTGTCCCATTAATCCTCCTCCATGCGCCTCCTGCAACAACAAAAGACGAACGGAGCTAGCTGGAATGCATAGCTTGTTAGCACGAAACACAAATCCATCGTTAAGAACGAACTTGTTCCAAGTTCTCCCTTCCTTACAATTCTGCAATACATCTTTAAATTCAGCATCATTAACATATTGATCCTTGATGGTCTCCAAACCAAATATTTTAAAGTCAAGTTATGAAAGCATAGTATAACGACGAGACAAGGCATCAGCAATAACATTTTCTTTACCCTTCTTGTGTTTAATCACATAAGGGAAAGTCTCAATGAATTCAACCCATTTAGCATGTCGACGGTTCAGTTTTGCTTGACTTTTAATGTGTTTCAAAGATTCATGATCAGAATGTATAACAAATTCCTTGGGCCATAAATAATGTTGCCATGTTTCTAAGGTCCGAACAAGAGCATATAATTCTTTATCATAAGTAGAATAGTTCAGACTAGGCCCACTCAATTTTTCAGAAAAGTATGCAACAGGTTTTCCATCTTGTAATAACACACCTCCTAATCCAATTCCACTAGCATCACATTCAAGCTCAAAAGTCTTATTGAAATTAGGAAGTTGGAGTAAAGGAGCATGTGTCAACTTATCTTTCAATACCGTGAAGGCTTCTTCCTGTGCGGTACCCCAAACAAAAGGTACATCCTTCTTTGTAAGCTCGTTGAGAGGTGCAGCAATGGTGCTGAAATCTCTCACAAAACGCCTATAGAAACCAGCGAGGCCAAGGAAACTCCTCACTTGTGTGACCGTTTTGGGCTGCGGCCAACTCTCAATAGCTTCAATCTTGGCTTTATAAACTTCAATTCCCTGTGGAGTAACAACATAGCCAAGAAAAGATACTCGGTCGGTGCAAAAGGTGCACTTTCCAAGGTTACCAAACAAACGTGCATCACGTAGAGCAATAAAAACAGCACGTAAATGTTCCAAATGTTCCTCCAAAGATTTGCTATAAATCAATATGTCATCAAAGTAAACTACCACAAATCGTCCAACGAAAGCACGTAAAACTTCGTTCATTAACCTCATGAAAGTACTAGGTGCATTAGTTAACCCAAAAGGCATGACTAACCACTCATATAATCCAAACTTAGTTTTAAATGCTGTTTTCCATTCATCTCCCAATTTCATACGAATTTGATGGTAACCACTACGCAAATCAACTTTGGAGAATATTGTAGAGCCACTCAATTCATCAAGCATATCATCTAGCCTAGGAATAGGATGACGATAACGAATAGTAATATTATTAATGCCTCTACAATCAACGCACATACGCGACGTACCATCCTTTTTCGGCACTAAAATGATAGGAACAGCACAAGGACTAAGGGATTCGCGTATATAACCTTTGTCGAGCAGTTCTTGTACTTGACGCATAATCTCCTTCGTCTCCTCTGGATTGGTACGGTATGGTGCACGGTTGGGTAATGATGCACCAGGAATTAAGTCAATTTGATGCTCAATCCCGCGAATAGGTGGTAATCCCGGTGGCACGTCTTGTGGAAAGACGTCGGCGAACTCCTGCAAAATGTTAGTGACAGCAGGAGGCAAAGAGGAAGGCACGTCCTCGAATGAAAATAATGCCTCTTTGCACACAAAAGCATAGCAAACAGATTTGCTAAAATCTAGATCATCAATATCAGATTTGGTGGCAAGTAAACATGCACTTTTCAATTTAATTTCAGAAGCAACACTAGATTGTTTATTATTATTAGGCTGCATTTGTTGCTCAAATTCTTTTGCCACAATCTGATTTTCACTCTTAGTTTTCTCCTGTTTTGCTTTATTAGCTCTATTAATATCATCTTTCAAAATGGAATCAGGAGTCATAGGAAGCAAAGTAATATTTTTATCCTTATGAACAAGAGTATACTGATTGTTTCTACCATGGTGAATAGAATTTTTATCAAATTGCCATGGTCTACCAAGTAATAAGGAACATGCTTGCATCGGTACCACATCACAATCAACATAATCAGCATATGTAGAGATACTAAAATGCACACGAACAATACGTGTTACCTTAACCTTGCCGCTGTTGTTGAACCATTGGATGTTGTAAGGATGTGATGTGGTCTGGTGGTGAGAGATAGCTTCTCCACCATATCGATGCTAGCCAAGTTGTTGCAACTCCCTCCATCTATGATCACGCGAACAGAACGTTCCTTCACAACTCCCTTTGTATGGAACAAATTATGCCTCTGATTTTTCTCAGCTTGTGTAACCTGCACACTCAAAACACGTTGAGCAACTAAACATTCATACCTGTCAGCATCTTCAGGAGCCACGTATTGCGTCTCATGATCAGAATCGTCTCCACCGTGTTCGTCACGTGTAATAAGAGCCAAAGTCTCCTCATCATAGTCACTAGCGGACTCATACCCACCATCCTCAGTAACAATCATCACACGCTTAGATGGGCATTCTCTCGCATAATGACCTCCACCCTTGCAACGTCGACAAATAATATCATGTGTTTGCCCTGTTGATGCCATGGATGAAGAAGAGCTCTTTGCAGGCCCAGAAGGTGTGCTCTTGGCAGATAGTGGTGATTGTGCCTGCTTTATTGTATCACGGTTGGAGGTGGCAGCCGACGGAGGCGCCGGTGAAGCAGAACGTGTGGAAGTAGATGATGCACGTGGTGTCCATGAAGAAGGTCGACCTGCAGAAAAGTTAGTCCGCGCCAATGCCTGTCGATCCTGCACTTCACGTCCAGCTTTACAAGCAAGATGGAATAAACGAGTGATATTAGTATACTCCTTATACTCTAGAATCGTCTGAATCTCTCTATTTAATCCACCCATAAAACGTGCAAGCATAGCTTCATTCTCCTCAACAATACCACATCTAATCATGCCAGTTTGTAATTCCTGATAATATTCTTCTACAGAATTTTTTCCCTGTCTTAAGCGCTGCAATTTTTGAAGTAATTCACGTTGATAATATGGTGGAACCCAACGAGTACGCATAGCAGTTTTCAAAGCAGCCCAAGTAGTAGGAATGGGATATAATCTACAATGCTCAGACCACCAAACACATGCAAAACTAGTGAATGCACAAACAGCAGCAGGAACACGTCTCTCCTCGGGATATTGTAAACATGTAAATCGTTGTTCAGTTTCTAACTCCCAAGTAAGATATATATCAGGAACATATCTACCCTCAAATGGTGGAATATTCAATTTTAGTTTAGGGAGATGGTCATGATCTCGTACCTGAGGGTGAGCCCTACCATTGCCATTATTTGCATGTGGACGACCTGATGGTTGCTGTGCTGGTGGTGGCACGTAGTTCTGATTTTGATCAACCTCATCCTCGTAATCGCCAGCAAAATCATCCTCCTCCGCATCAGCAGCAGGAGCCACAGAAGTAGCAACAGCAGCACCAACAGTTTGGCCAGGTGCAAGAGGGAGACGGCTCGCTCGGCGGAGGGCTGTTTCACGATGTGTAGGTAGTCGTCGTTGTTGTTGTTGTAGAGGTGCGTTAGGTGCAGCCGGTGGTGGTGGTGGAAGACGCGCGAGCAATTCATTAAACCTGTCATCGAGCTTTGTTTCGAACGTCTTCTCCATGTCATCTATCTTCTCCATGGCCTCTTCAAATCTGTTTAGCACATCCTGCACCTGTCCATTCATCATTTGCTGAAATTTATCATGCAACTCCTGATTCGTCATGTTCTCCCAGTCAGTCTCGTCGGCTTGTGATCCTGCCATGGTTAGCAACAATAGAAAACACACAAGAATATGATCCTACAGAATACTAACAAGAGGTGGTGGTGGCGGGTGTCACAAATCCGTCAAGCAAATCTCAAATTCTTACCAGTTCTTACCCAGTAGCAGGCGGTGATCGGCAACCGTTGTAGTCAAAACTCTCAAAAGCTTGGATAGAGCGATTGCCAGGGAGAGTCAAACGCACGACGTAGAGGTATGTGGAGCTAGGAAGGCTTATAGTATGGTAGCAAAAAGGGTCAGCAATAATCAATTCAGAGATGCAAAGTTGAATAAACGCTCAACGACGGTACTGTGCTGGTCCTAGGCTAGACCGTGCTAGAGACGCGAGCCTAGAACACTAACAAAATCACGGCGCTGCACGTAAATAAGGGAAAAACACACTCTGGAACTTTTTTTTCGCTTTTTTTTGCGCTCCTCTTTTTTTTTTGCGCTCCTCTTTTTTTTTTGCGAAAAATTACTATAATGGCGAGTGTCTCAAAACTCTTCCCTCGTCAAACTGATAGGATGGGCACGAAAAAAAATTCACTTTTTTTTTCAGAAATCAGGGCAGCGACGACGAAAAACTGCGACAAAAAAATCACTATGATGGCACGTGGCTCAAAAGACTCAGAAAAGCCTAAAAATAGGATAGGGAAAAAATATTTTTGCCCGTGAAAATTTTGGCCTAAAAACTGCCCGGGGGTCTCTAGACTTTACTTTTTTTTTCCGAGACCTACGCAGGCAAGGAAACACGAATCGGAATTGAGATTGATCTCAAGAGCAAACCTAATATGAGAAGAACTCGGATTGGTGGTGGGTATATGGTTACAGATTGGTGGTGGTATATGGATACAGATTGGTGGTGGTATATGGATACGGATTGGTGGTGGTATATGGATACGGATTCAGAACGGTGGCGGATAAGCAATGGTGGTAGATGGGCGATGATGATGGTGCGGCGGCGACGTGACAACTTATGACCAGAACTCGAAACTCTAAAAGACTAGACTCTAAGACCAGCAACTTGACACGACGATGCAACCGCAAATTCAACAAAGCAAAAACCCTAAAAAGATTATGCAAAGGCTCAGATTGGTTCGGATATGATGAACTAACCCTAATTTTTTTTGTGGCTTTTTCGTGGACTGTAGGTATGAAGAACAGACTCGATCTAATCTACGAAAAACTGTAAAAATCTCACCGAGCAACCTGGAAATCTGATACCACTTGATAGAGGCAAAGGTGTCCCGATGTTTCGATGAGATGGTGGCTATCGTTTTCTGTGGGAGTCGACCTTGACGATCCGACTACGAACGTGCGAGACGTCGCGCCTTAGCAATCGCTAAACCAACTTCCGAGGGGTTATTGACCACGCCGGAGCACGATCAACCTGATCACGAGGGCCTGTTTCCTGCGAGCAAACGAAGAACAAGCAAGAAACTGAGGTTGCAATCTGGATATTGCGAATATAAGATGAAAGCTTTATTGATCAAGGTGGGGTTCTGTGACGTCTTGGTCTGGTCGTTGGACACAAACGAAGTACGCGAAGTTGCAGCTATGGCGAACTTTTAATCTAAACAAAACCCAAAGTCTAAACGACGCCCTAAGGGCTGTATATATGGAGGAAGAGAGGGGAATTTCGTGGCCCTTGAGGGTGGGGTCCGAAACCAACCCTAACTCTTGTTTCCCCACACATACGAACTCTAAAAATAGCCTATACTTAAGTATTTCGAAATTACATGGGCCTGGCCCATTAATAAGGTGACGGCAGCACCTAGAATAGCCTATGGACGAATATTATGAAGTGGCATCTTGTATATTTCGTCCATGGCTTCATGCACTCCTTATGGCGGCTTCAAAGTCCTGAAATCATCACTTGTAACTCCGTTCTTGATCCCCTTGCGCATGCCATCAACTTCATGCGTGTTCTTGCTCCAATGTTCATCCTTCTCCAAGCTAGGCCCTTCATTTGAAAGCAAAACAAATGTATCCAATTTAGGCAGCATCATAATCTCATGAACATTAGAATCATTACCAAGAAACGAAAGTACCTGGTAATTTAATTGGCGTGCGCGAGCTCTAGTAATTGGTCCAGTATATGTAACAGTAGGGGCTGTGGGTGTAACAATGGTATTGATGTCCTCATCACGATAGGCTCAAGGTAGCCCAGTCCAGGCAGAAGAGCTACGCAGATTCTAAACGCAAGGAGACAGTTTACGAAGTCGGAGACAGAGCTTATCTTCGAGTATCCCCACTTCAAGGGATTAAGCGCTTTGGAGTTAAGGGGAAGTTAGCGCCACGATTTGTAGGGCCATATCGAGTTTTGGAGCGTATGGGAGAAGTGGCCTACAAGTTGGAATTACCCGAAAGATTGTCAGAAGTTCATGATGTGTTCCACGTTTCTCAGTTGAAGAAGTGTCACGCGGAGATGGCTGACATACCTTTGAGAGACACAGTGCCAGTGGAAACTATTCAGTTGGATAACAATTTGACCTACGAGGAGAAACCAGTCAAGATTCTCGAGTTTGCCAGCCGTGTCACTCGCAGTAAGGTTATCAAGTTTTGTAAAGTTCAGTGGAGTCACCACATGGAGGATGAAGCCACCTGGGAGCGAGAGGAAGATTTGCTCAAAAACCACCCTCACCTATTTTCTAGCCAACACGAATCTCGAGGGCGAGATTCATTTTAAGGGGGGTAGGTTTGTAACATCCCAAATTTTCAATTTGGAATGTTATACATTAGATCATCATGCATATCATATTTTATTTTGCATTTGGTTTTGATCCCTGAAAATCCTAAGCAACTCAAGGACCCACGGAGAGAGTTGGGGATTTCGTTATTTACATATTTGAGTTTTCTCAAATTGTGTAAATAGGATCGTCTGATTTTATTTATTTTATCATCAATTATTTCTATTACAAAAATATGAGAGGGAATAAAATGACTTTCCCAAAATATAGAAATATTGAGGATTTAATAAAAAAATCAAATACGATTTATTTCGGAGTTTTCGGTATTTTTATTTTGAATTTAGGATAAATGCGTGTTTTTCAAAGTTGTAGTTTGGGCCCAGATAAATGTTCACTTTATCGGGCTTGATTTTAGAAACCCGGCAAAATTTATTTCGTGATTTTTGGAGTCCGTTTAGTATTTCTTTTTATTTTTCTTCCGAGCGGAATTATTTAAAAAAAACGGAACCGACTATGGGCCGTACTCGGCCAGGACACCGCCGGCCGGAGCCTTTATATCGCGCCCGAGCCGAGCCCCAGCCCAGAAATCGCCCCGCCCCAAAACCCTAGCCGCCGCCGCCAGCCGCCGCCGCCGGAGCGCGTCGCCCGAGGTTCGCCGCCGCCGCCTCGATTTTTGTGCAGTTTTTTTAAAACAAAGAGAGGAATTTTTTTCTTTCTTTTCTGTTCGTCGTTTGTCTTTTTCGTCAGATTTTCCGCGGTTATTTTCTGATCGTGATTTCTGATCCGATTTTTGTTTTAGTATAACTTTTCGCTCGTTTATCGGAATCAGGCGATTCAAGCGCCTGGAGTTTCGTCTCGAAACCCTCTTTCTGAATAATCAACTTAAACAAGTTTTTACTACTGTAAAATTTGACCTAGATCAAGATTACTAGAACGAAGTTGTTTTCTTTCGCCGTTCAATTTCTTTTGCTTCGTTCGATTTGATTCTTTTTGCAAACCAGGGTTCTTAAGTTGAACTTTCTGGTTAGATCTTCGATTTGAGTTTTACCTGTGCATTAGATGAGTACTTATTGTATGCTTGTTTGTTTGTCTGCGATAGAATACCCGGAGTGCGCCGCCTGTTACTTCGAATCTCTAGGTTTCGCGGATCATCAGCAAGGCAAGTAACACTTTGATCATACCTTTTCTACAACCCAGTTTTATTGCATTAGATCAATCCTCACACATTGCATGATTAGGATCTAATTAAATTGTGGGATGGGAAGTAGATGAGGTAGTACCTATTACCGTTTATTATGAAACCTTTGGGAGTTACTTCTACGTTTGCTTATTATGCTATGCTATGCTAGTAGACGTGGATTGGGTGAGTGATATCCATGACAGATGTGAGATTGTTAATTAATGGTTTACTTAAGGTGGCAACTTAAACACACATCTGGGTGGATTGAGGCACCTGGTTATTCTAGGATTGCCTGTCTAGGCACCTGGGTAATCCAGGACTTGCCTGTTTTTCTTTTGGACCGCCACCCAGGCTCAAAGGGATCATAAGATTATTCATACTAGAAACTTCCGTGTGCAGCCACAAGCCATTATGGGCTCTGGCATAGTTGACTAAGTCGTGCGAACTCTTACAGGGTAGACTAGCAGATGTACGGGAAAGTAGGTGTACCAGTCTATCCAACGTAAGGTGCTAGCGCTTCCGAAAGACTATGTCTCGATCATCCGTTTCTCAAACACCATGTAGTGCGAGAAAACCAACGGAGGAGATCGAGTCTTATGGGGAAAAGTGCGCAAACCTCTGCAGAGTGTAATAAACTAATCATGGTTAGCCGTGTCCCCGGTTATGGACATCTTGAGTATCTAGTACTTGGATTATCATGTGAATCTCAACATGTTACTCTAACGCTAAGTTTGATGGGTTTGTTTAATGATGATGCTTAATTGGGATTGAGAATGCTGTCAACCATTCTCAATGTTTAACAACCACCATGATAGTAATTAAATTTGTTCCTTTGAAGTAGGGAAAAATTGGCTTTACGCAAAACAGTAACCATAGAGCTTTCCACCAGCCAAATATGCATATAGTATAGTTGTTTCATTCCATTACTCTCTATGTGTTACCTTGCCAGCATATTCCATGTGTTGACCCGTTCTCGGGCTGCAACGTTAATGTTGCAGACTTTTCAGACGACGATTAAGGAGTTTTTAGGTCGTGGTTCTATACTCAGTGATGCCGTTGGAGTTGATGGACTCACTTATCTTCCAAGCCTTCCGATGTTATCGTTATTAGATGGCCTTAAGCCATATTTATTGTAATAAGTTCTCTTTTGAGACACTCGATGTAATAAGTGTGTGATTGCTACTCTGCTATAAATCCTCCGAGTACTGTGTGGTGTCAGCATTACTGATCCAGGGATGACACCGGAGCACAGAGATCAGACTGTTTGAGGTCTGGTCGCTACACACAGGTACCAATCTGAGGTTTTGGGACCAAGATCGAATACAAGAGATGAACTATTGTTTGAGAGGAGATGGTGCTGGTGAAGATGTTGATGGAGATTGACCCCTCTCGATGCGAGGATCGATGGTGATGACGATGGCGATGATTTCCTCCTTCCGGTGGGAGTTTTCCATGTCAGAATAGCTCCGCTAGAGCCCTAGATTGGTTCTGCCCAGGTTCCGCCTCAAGACGGCGGCGTTTCATCCCGAAAGCTTCCTTCTGATTTTTTCTAGGTCAAAACACACCGTATAACCAAAGATGGGCATAGGAGGCCTGCCAGGGGGCCCAAAAGGTCAGCTGGTGGCCCCCCTCTGGTACTTTCTTTGCCCAATATTTTATATATATTCCAAAAACATGCTCCGTGATGTTTCATGAACTCGTTCTTCTTCCTTGCGGGATTTCAGGCATGATGACCATACCCTCGAAATCACTTCTATCTTTGCTTGCTAGTTGTTCGCTCTATCGCTATGTCGCGCTACCTAACACTTGTTATATCATGCCTCCCATATTGCCATGTCAAGCCTCTAACCCACCTTCCTAGCAAACCGTTGTTTGGCTATGTTACCGCTTTTTCTCAGCCCCTCTTATAGCGTTGCTAGTTGCAGGTGAAGTTGAAGTTTGTTCCATGTTGGAACATGGATATGTTGGGATATCACAATATCTCTTATTTAATTTAATGCATCTATATACTTGGTAAAGGGTGGAGGGCTCGGCCTTATGCCTAGTGTTTCGTTCCACTCTTGCCGCCCTAGTTTCCGTCATACCGGTGTTATGTTCCTTGATTTTGCGTTCCTTGCGCGGTTGGGTGTTATGGGAACCCCTTGACTGTTCGTCTTCAATAAAACTCCTCCAGCAAGGCCCAACCTTGGTTTTAACATTTTCCACCTAAGCCTTTTTTCCCTTGGGTTCTGCAGACTCAAGGGTCATCTTTATTTTAAACCCTCGGGCCAGTGCTCCTCTGAGTGTTGGTCCAAACTAGAGCACTGTGCAGGACCGTCCCTTGGCAACTTGGGTTATGTTGGTACCTGTACGCTTAGCTTATCCGGTGTGCCCTGAGAACGAGATATGTGTATCTCCTATCGGGATTTGTCGGCACAGTCGGGTGGTCTTGCTGGTCTTGTTTTACCATTGTCGAAATGTCTTGTAGCCGGGATTCCGAGACTGATCGGGTCTTTCCGGGAGAAGGAATATCCTTCGTTGACCGTGAGAGCTTGTGATGGGCTAAGTTGGGACACCCCTACAGGGTATAAAATTTTGAGAGTCGTGCCCGCAGTTATGTGGCAGATGGGAATTTGTTAATGTCCGGTTGTAGAGAACTTGACACTTAACTTAATTAAAATGCATCAACCGCGTGTGTAGCCATGATGGTCTCTTCTCGGCGGAGTCCGGGAAGTGAACACGGTCTTGTGTTATGCTTGAACGTAAGTAGCTTCAGGATCACTTCTTGATCACTTCTAGCTTCTCGATCGTTGCGTTGCTTCTCTTCTCACTCTTATTTGCATATGTTAGCCACCATATTTTCTTAGCGCTTGCCGCAGCCACACCTCATTACCCCATCCTACCCATAAGCTTAAATAGTCTTGATCTCGCGGGTGTGGGATTGCTGAGTCCTCGTGACTCACAGATACTTCCCAAACAGTTGCAGGTGCCGATGATACCAGTGCAGGTGACGCAACCGAGCTCAAGTGGGAGCTTGATGAAGATCTTGATCGTTGCTTTGTGTCTTTTCCGGTTGATTAGTAGTGGTGCCCAGTTGGGACGATCGGGGATCTAGCATTTGGGGTTGTCTTCCTTTATTTTGGTTCCATAGTCGGACCTTGATTGTACTCTGGATGATGTATGTTTAATTTGTTATTTGTGTGAAGTGGCGATTGTAAGCCAACTCTTTATCCCTTTCTTATTCAGTACATGGGATTGTGTGAAGATTACCCCACTTGCGACTAAACCACCATGCGGTTATGCCTCTAAGTCGTTCCTTGACACGTGGGAGATATAGCCGCATCATGGGTGTTACAGGGTCGGAACGCATCCTATTCATCGGGAGCGAAGCCACTGGATCAAAACGCCTCCTGTTCATCGGGAGCCAAGCCACTGGGTCGGAATGTGTCCCGTTCATCGGGAGCCAAGCCACTGGGTCGGAACGTGTCATGTTGATCGAGAGCCAACCGGCTTGGATGGAACAGCCGGAACAGGGTCAAGCGTACCGCAAAATGGAGGAAAACGGCCTTTTGTTTGACCGCATATGGTCGAAACAGGGTACTGTTCATCGGGAAGGATCTGGCGTACCGCAGAACGAAGGAAACAGACTTGTGTTCTAGTGCCTACGATCGAAAAGGGGTGTTGTTGATCGGGAGGGGTGTGGCGTACCGCAAAATGGAGGAAACGAACTTGTGTTGGAGCGCCTACGGTGGAAACGCGGTCCTGTTCATCCACCATCTACTGCCTCGCTCCAGCCTGCACGGGCTACTGTTCATCCACTTTCGACTTCCTCCAGCCTCCACTAGCTACTGTTCATCACGGGGTCATGTTCATCCAGCCTCCACTGGCTACTATTCAACCAGCCCTCCACAGGATCCTGTTCATGAACCCTCCACCGACTACTGTTCATGGAGCATCCACAGGGTCCTGTTCATCCACCCTCCACCGGCCTTCTTGATCAGGGTCCTTTACATACAGTGGCAACGACCTCTACTACCATGGGGTCATATTCATCCAACCCCCACCGGGAACTGTTCATCCAACCCCCAACAACACTCACTATTCATCAAGAGGCAGGAGGTTCGATCGGCCTCAGTTAGCAGCAATAGCAAAGGAATCACTCGAGCGGGTTCAGTAAGCAGTGTTGCATGTTCATCAGGAGCCAACCGGCTGGGTCGGAACAGAGTAAACATCGTTGCATGTTCATCGGGAGCCAACCGGCTTGGACGGAACAGCCGAAACGAGCTCTGGCTTACTGCAGAATGGAGGAAATGGCCTTCTGTTCAACCGCATACGGTCAAAATGGGGTCATGTTCATCAGGAAGGGTCTGGCATACCGCAGGACGGAGGAAACAAACTGTGTGTTCGAGTGCCTACGGTCAAAATGGGGTGTTGTTGATCGGGAGGGGTGTGGCATACCACAAAACGGAGGAAACAGACTTGTGTTGGAGCGCCTACGGTTGAAACGGGGTCCTGTTCATTGGGAGGGATGTGGCGTACCGCAAAACGGGACTCCACGGGCTACTGTTCATCCACTGTCGACTTCCTCCAGCCTCCACCTGCTACTGTTCATCCACCGTCGACTTCCTCCAGCCTCCACCAGCTACTGTTCAACAACAGGGTCCTATTCGTCTAGCCTCCACCGGCTACTGTTCAAACGGCCCTCCACGGGGTCCTATTCATCAACCCTCCACCGGCTACTGTTCATGGAGCCTCCACGGGGTCCTATTCATCCACCCTCCACCAGCCTCCTCGACCAGGGTCATGTTCATCCTGCGGCAACGACCTCTACTACCACGGGGTCATGTTCATCCAACCCCCACCAGGAACTATTCATCCAACCCCCAACAACGCAAACTGCTCATCAAGAGGTAGTAGGTTCGATCGGCTTCAGTTAGTAGCACTAGCGAAGGAATCGCTTGATCGGGTTCAGTTAACAGCCAGGGATCGATCGATCGCTCGGGTTTAGTAACACGTAGCCAGTGCAATCGCTCTGGTTCAGCAAGCGAATGCCTCGCTCAGGTTCAGTTAGAGACCAACGCCTCGCACACACGCGTGTATGTGTATGAGAGAAACGCGTAATCCCTCCATGCATCGCTCGGCCCAACTACCCACCGTAACTGGGAACTCCCCAAAATTTTCCTCGCCCTCGCTTCTACCATGATTTTTTCTGTCATGGATGGCCCAAAGAATGTCATGCAGGTGCGTCCCCGACCAGCCCACGACGAAAAGCCCATTTTCTGTCATGATTTTTGTCATAGAAGTAGGAGCCCACCACATCTATGATGATACGTGCTTTTGTCACAATTATCATCATAGAAGTGTCATAAGCATGACAGAAAAAATTTCATTCGGGCCAAATGTCACGGACGTCTCTTTCTTTTTGTAGTGATGAAATTGATGATAAGAAATTACCCTACTCATGGTTTAAATTTATCGATGATCATACAAATGTTTTATGCCGGATTGAATTTTTCTTCCAGAAATCTTTTAGATTCGGTCGCGGGAGGTACTTTTATGGAAATCGCATTAGGAGAAGCTACTATACTCCTAGATAATATTATGGCTAATTACTCTCAATGGCATACCGAAAGATCTTCTACTAGTAAAAAAAGTGCATGCGATTGAAGAAATTAATGTTTTGAGTGGAAAGCTGGACAAGAGTGCTCCTATTAATCCAAATGATATGCCTTTGTCTACTTTTATTGAGAATAATAATGAATCTATGGATGTGAATTTTGTTGGTAGGAACAATTTTGGTAATAACACGTATAGAGGTAATTTCAACCCTAGTCTATTTCCTAGTAATTCCTCTAATAATTATGGTAATTCCTACAATAATAAGATGCCCTCTAATGTTGACAATAATATTGAAGAATTTATTGGTTCTCACAAGAATTTCAGTGCTATGGTTGAATAAAATTTGCTTAAGATTGATCATTTAGCTAGGAACGTGGATATAATTTCTATTGAGATTGATTCTTTTAAAATTAGATCTATTCCAACCAAGCATGATATTAATGAATCTCTGAAATCTATTAGAATTTATATTGATGAGTGCAAAGAAAGAACCGCTAAGATGCGTGCTAAGCGAGATTGGTTTGTAAAAGCATGTTCTTCTAGTTTTTATGAGAATAATGATGAAGATCTTAAAGTGATTGATGTGACTCCTATTGAATCTTTGTCTCCTAAGATAAATCTTGATAAAGATGTGACTGGAGATGAGTCAACTTTAGCTAAAAGGCGTCCCAACGATTTGGAGTTTATAGATCTTGATGCAAAGATTGATAAAGGTGGGTTTGGAGAGGTCAAAACTTTAAGTAGCGATGAACACACTCTCTTGGATTCCCAGGATTTTAATTATGATAATTGTTCTTTGATAGATTGTATTTCCTTATTGCAATCCATGTTGAATTCTCCTCATGGTTATAATCAAAATAAATCTTTTACTAAACATATCATTGATGCTATGATGAAATCTTTTGAAGAAAAGATTGAATTGGAAGGTTCTATCCCTAGAAAACATTATGATGAGTGGGAATGTACTATTAAGATGAAGATTAAAGATTATGAGTGCCATGCTTTGTGTGATTTGGGTGCTAGCATTTCCATGATTCCAGAAACTTTTTGTGATGTGTTAGGTTTCCGTGAATTTGATGATTGTTCTTTAAATATGGATCTAGTGGATTCGACTGTTAAGAAACCTATGGGAAGTACTAATGATGTTCTTATTGTCGCAAATAGGAATTATGTGCCTGTATATTTCATTGTTCTTGATATAGATTGCAATCCGACATGTCCTATTATACTTGGTAGACCTTTCCTTAGAACAATTGGTGCAATTATTGATATGAAAGAAGGAAACATTGGATTTCAGTTTCCATTAAGGAAGGGCATGGAACACTTTCCTATAAAGAAAATTAGGTTACCATATGAATATATTATGAGAGCTATTTATGGATTTCATACCAAAGATGACAATACCTTGATCTATGATTTATGCTAAGCTAGGGGCGTTAAACAATAACACTTGTTGGAAGGCAACCCAATTTTATTTTTTCTTGCTTTTTTGTTCCTGTTTTTGAGTAATTTTATCATCTAGCCTCTGGTTAGATGTGTTTTCATGTTTTAAATTAGTGTTTGAGCCAAGCAAGACCTTTGGAATGGTCTATGGTGATAGTTGATTTGATCTTGCTAAAAAAGAGAAACTTTTGCGCCCAATAAAACAATTTTAAAAAATCAGTGAATCGTGAAAAAACTCTAAATTTTACACAAGATTAATATACAAATTGGCCACACTGTCCTAATTTTTAAGAATATTTGGAGTTACAGAAGTATACGAAGACTTCAAATTTCTACAGACTCTTCTGTTTTTGACAGATTCTGTTTCCTATGTGTTGTTTGCTTATTTTGATGAATCTATGGGGAGTATGGGTATGAACCATGGAGAAGTTGGAATACATTAGATATTACACCAATATAAATAAAGAGTGAGTTCACAACAATACCAAAAAGTGGTGATTTATTTTCTTATACTAATGGATCTCATGAGTTTTCTTTTTGAGTTTTGTGTTGTAAAGTTTTCAAGTTTTGGGTAAAGATTTGATGGACTATGGAATAAGGAGTGGCAAGAGCCTAAGCTTGGGGATGCCCAAGGCACCCCAAGGTAATATTCAAGGACAACCAAGAATCTAAGCTTGGGGATGCCCCGGATGGCATCTCCTCTTTCGTCTTCGTTTATCGGTAAATTTACTTGAGGCTATATTTTTATTCACCATATGATATGTGTTTTGCTTGGAGTGTCTTGTATGATACACATGAATCGTGAATTTATTAGAATAGTCTATGTGCTTCACTTATATCTTTTGAGCTAGGCAATTTGGTCTAGTGCTTCAGTTATATCTTTTAGAGAACGACAGTGGCTTTATTTTATACAAATTGTTGAACTCTCAAGCTTCACTTATATTATTTTGAGAGTCTTTCTAAACAGCATGGTAATTCGCTTTGGTTATGAATTTAGTCCTAATATGATGGGCATCCAGGAGGGATATAATAAAAACTTTCATATGAAGAGCGTTGAATACTATGTGAAGTTTGATTCCTTATGGTTGTTTTGAGATATGAAGATGGTGATATTAGAATCATGCTAGTGCGTAATTGTGGATTGATAGAAATAATTGTGTTAAAGTTTGTGATTCCCGTAGCATGCATGTGTGGTGAACCGTTATGTGATGAAGTCGGAGCAAGATTTATTTATTGATTGTCTTCCATTTTAGTGGCGGTCGAGGACGAGCGATGGTTTTTTCCTACCAATCTATCCCCCTAGGAGCATGCGTGTAGTGAAGGAAATATGCCCTAGAGGCAATAATAAAGTTATTATTTTATTTCCTTATATCATGATAAATGTTTATTGTTCATGCTAGAATTGTATTATCCGGAAACATAATACCTGTGTGAATACATAGAGAAACTAAACGTCACTAGTATGCCTCTACTTGACTAGCTCGTTAATCAAAGATGGTTATGTTTCCTAACCATAGACATGTGTTGTCATTTGATTAATGGGATCACATTATTAGGAGAATGATGTGATTGACATGACCCATTCCATTAGCTTAGCACCCGATCGTTTAGTATGTTGCTATTGCTTTCTTCATGACTTATACATGTTCCTATGACTATGAGATTATGCAACTCCCGTTTGCCGGAGGAACACTTTGTGTGCTACCAAACGTCACAACGTAACTGGGTGATTATAAAGGAGCTCTACAGGTGTCTCCAAAGGTACATGTTGGGTTGGCGTATTTCCATATTAGGATTTGTCACTCTGATTGTCGGAGAGGTATCTCTGGGCCCTCTCGGTAATGCACATCACATAAGCCTTGCAAGCATTGCAACTAATGAGTTAGTTGTGAGATGATGTATTACGAAACGAGTAAAGAGACTTGCCGGTAACGAGATTGAACTAGGTATTGAGATACCGACGATCGAATCTCGGACAAGTAACATACCGATGACAAAGGGAACAAAGTATGTTGTTATGCGGTCTGACCGATAAAAGATCTTCGTAGAATATGTGGGAGCCAATATGAGCATCCAGGTTCCGCTATTGGTTATTGACCGGAGACATGTCTCGGTCATGTATACATTGTTCTCGACCCCGTAGGGTCCGCACGCTTAGCGTTACGATGACAGTTTCATTATGAGTTTATATATTTTGATGTACCGAAGTTAGTTCGGAGTCCCGGATGTGATCACGGACATGACGAGAAGTCTCGAAATGGTCGAGACATAAAGATTGATATATTGGAAGCCTATGTTTGGACATCGAAAGTGTTCCGGGTGAAATCGGCATTTTACCGGAGTACCGGGAGGTTACCGGAACCCCCTGGTAACCTAATGGGCCTTAATGGGCCTAGTGGAGGAAGAGGAGAGGAGGCCTAGGGGCTGCCGCGCGCCCCTCCCCCCCCCCCAAGTCCGAATTGGACAAGGAGGGGGGCGGGCGGCGCCCCCCCTTTCCTTTCTTCCCTCTCTTCCTTCTTCCCCAAGTCCTAATCCAACTAGGGAAAGGGGGGAGTCCTACTCCCGGTAGGAGTAGAACTCCTCCTGCGCGCCTCCTCCTATGGCCGACCGCACCCCCCCTTGGCTCCTTTATATATGGGGGCAGGGGGCACCCCTAGACACACAAGTTGATATCTAAGATCGTTCTCTTAGCCGTGTGCGGTGCCCCCTTCCACCATAGTCCTCGATAATATTGTAGTGGTGCTTAGGCGAAGCCCTGCGACAGTAGAACATCAAGATCATCACCACGTCGTCGTGCTGACGGAACTCTTCCCTGACACTTTGCTGGATCGGAGTCCGGGGATCGTCATCGAGCTGAACGTGTGCTAGAACTCGGAGGTGCCGTAGTTTCGGTGCTTGATCGGTCAGGCCGTGAAGACGTATGACTACATCAACCGCGTAGTCATAACGCTTCCGCTCTCGGTCTACGAGGGTACGTAGATCACACTCTCCCCTCTCGTTGCTATGCATCACCATGATCTTGCATGTGCGTAGGAATTTTTTTGAAATTACTACGTTCCCCAACAGTGGTATCAGAGCCAGGTTTTATGCGTTGATGTTATATGCACGAGTAGAACACAAGTGAGTTGCGGGCGATATAAGTCATACTGCTTACCAGCATGTCATACTTTGGTTCGGTGGTATTATTGGATGAAGCGGCCCGGACCGACATTACGCGTACGCTTACGCGAGACCGGTTCTCCCGACGTGCTTTGCACAAAGGTGGCTAGCGGGTGTCAGTTTCTCCAACTTTAGTTGAACCAAGTGTGGCTACGCAGGGTCCTTGCAAAGGTTAAAACATCACCAACTTGACAAACTATCGTTGTGGTTTTGATGCGTAGGTTAGAACGGTTCTTGCTAAGCCCGTAGCAGCCACGTAAAACTTGCAACAACAAAGTAGAGGACGTCTAACTTGTTTTTGCAGGGCATGTTGTGATGTGATATGGTCAAGACATGATGCTAAATTTTATTGTATGAGATGATCATGTTTTGTAACTGAGTTATCGGCAACTGGCAGGAGCCATATGGTTGTCGCTTTATTGTATGCAATGCAATTGTGCTGTAATGCTTTACTTTATCACTAAGTGGTAGCAATAGTCGTGGAAGCATAAGATTGGCAAGACGACAATGATGCTACGATGATGATCAAGGTGTCGCGCCGGTGACGATGGTGATCATGATGGTGCTTCGAAGATGGAGATCACAAGCACAAGATGATGATGGCCATATCATATCACTTATATTGATTGCATGCGATGTTTATCTTTTATACATCTTATCTTGCTTTGATTGACGGTAGCATTTTAAGATGATCTCTCACTAATTATCAAGAAGTGTTCTCCCTGAGTATGCACCGTTGCGAAAGTTCTTCGTGCTGAGACACCACGTGATGATCGGGTGTGATAGGCTCTACGTTCAAATACAACGGGTGCAAAACAGTTGCACACGCGGAATACTCAGGTTATACTTGACGAACCAAGCATATACAGATATGGCCTCGGAACACGGAGACCGAAAGGTCGAGCGTGAATCATATAGTAGATATGATCAACATAGTGATGTTCACCAATGCAACTACTCCATCTCACGTGATGATCGGACATGGTTTAGTTGATTTGGATCACGTGATCACTTAGAGGATTAGAGGGATGTCTATCTAAGTGGGAGTTCTTTAGTAATATGATTAATTGAACTTAAATTTATCATGAACTTAGTACCTGATAGTATCTTGCTTGTTTATGTTTGATTGTAGATAGATGGCCCGTGCTGTTTTTCCGTTGAATTTTAATGCGTTCCTTGAGAAAGCAAAGTTGAAAGATGATGGTAGCAATTACACGGACTGGGTCCGTAACTTGAGGATTATCCTCATTGCTGCTCAGAAGAATTACATCCTGGAAGCACCGCTGGGTGCCAGGCCTGCTGCTGGAGCAACACCAGATGTTATGAACGTCTGGCAGAGCAAAGCTGATGACTACTCGATAGTTCAGTGTGCCATGCTTTACGGCTTAGAATCGGGACTTCAACGATGTTTTGAACGTCACAGAGCATATGAGATGTTCCTGGAGTTGAAGTTAATATTTCAAGCAAATGCCTGGATTGAGAGATATGAAGTCTCCAATAAGTTCTATAGCTGCAAGATGGAGGAGAACAGTTCTGTCAGTGAGCATATACTCAAAATGTCTGGGTATAATAATCACTTGATTCAATTAGGAGTTAATCTTCCAGATGATTGCGCCATTGACAGAATTCTCCAATCACTGCCACCTAGCTACAAGAGCTTCGTGATGAACTATAATATGCAAGGGATGAATAAGACTATTCCCAAGCTCTTCGCAATGCTGAAAGCTGCGGAGGTAGAAATCAAGAAGGAGCATCAAGTGTTGATGGTCAACAAGACCACTAGTTTCAAGAAAAAGGGCAAAGGGAAGAAGAAGGGGAACTTCAAAAAGAACAACAAGCAAGTTGCTGCTCAAGAGAAGAAACCCAAATCTGGACCTAAGCCTGAAACTGAGTGCTTCTACTGTAAGCAGACTGGTCACTGGAAGCAGAACTGCCCCAAGTATTTGGCGGATAAGAAGGATGGCAAGGTGAACAAAGGTATATGTGATATACATGTTATTGATGTGTACCTTACTAATGCTCGCAGTAGCACATGGGTATTTGATACTGGTTCTGTTGCTAACATTTGCAACTCAAAACAGGGACTACGGATTAAGCGAAGATTGGCTAAGGACGAGGTGACGATGCGCGTGGGAAATGGTTCCAAAGTCGATGTGATCGCAGTCGGCACGCTACCTCTACATCTACCTTCGGGATTAGTATTAGACCTAAATAATTGTTATTTGGTGCCAGCGTTGAGCATGAACATTATATCTGGATCTTGTTTGATGCGAGACGGTTATTCATTTAAATCAGAGAATAATGGTTGTTCTATTTATATGAGTAAAATCTTTTATGGTCATGCACCCATGAAGAATGGTCTATTCTTATTAAATCTCAATAGTAGCGACACACACATTCATAATGTTGAAGCCAAAAGATGCAGAGTTGATAATGATAGTGCAACTTATTTGTGGCACTGCCGTTTAGGTCGTATCGGTACAAAGCGCATGAAGAAACTCCATACTTATGGACTTTTGGAACCACTTGATTATGAATCACTTGGTACTTGCGAACCGTGCCTTATGGGTAAGATGATAAAAACACCGTTCTCCGGTACTATGGAGAGAGCAACAAATTTGTTGGAAATCATACATACAGATGTATGTGGTCCGATGAATGTTCAGGCTCGTGGCGGATATCGTTATTTTCTCACCTTCACAGATGACTTAAGCAGATATGGGTATATCTACTTAATGAAACATAAGTCTGAAACATTTGAAAAGTTCAAAGAATTTCAGAGTGAAGCTGAAAATCATCGTAACAAGAAAATAAAATTCCTACGATCTGATCGTGGAGGAGAATATTTGAGTTACGAGTTTGGTGTACATTTGAAACAATGCGGGATAGTTTCGCAACTCACGCCACCCGGAACACCACAGCGTAATGGTGTGTCCGAACGTCGTAATCGTACTTTACTAGATATGGTGCGATCTATGATGTCTCTTACTGATTTACCGCTATCGTTTTGGGGTTATGCTTTAGAGACGGCCGCATTCGCGTTAAATAGGGCACCATCAAAATCCGTTGAGACGACGCCTTATGAACTGTGGTTTGGCAAGAAACCAAAGTCGTCGTTTCTGAAAGTTTGGGGCTGCGATGCTTATGTGAAAAAGCTTCAACCTGATAAGCTCGAACCCAAATCGGAGAAATGTGTCTTCATAGGATATCCAAAGGAAACTATTGGATACACCTTCTATCACAGATCCGAAGGCAAGACTTTTGCTGCTAAATTCGGAAACTTTCTAGAGAAGGAGTTTCTCTCGAAAGAAGCGAGTAGGAGGAAAGTAGAACCTGATCAGGTAACTGTACCTGCTCCCTTATTGGAAAGTAGTACATCACAGAAACCGGTTTCTGTGACACCTACACCAATTAGTGAGGAAGCTAATGATGATGATTATGAAACTTCAGAACAAGATACTACTGAACCTCGTAGATCAACCAGAGTAAGATCCGCACCAGAGTGGTGCCGTAATCCTGTTCTGGAAGTCATGCTACTAGATCATGATGAACCTACGAACTATGGAGAAGCGATGGTGAGCCCAGATTCCGCAAAATGGCTTGAAGCCATGAAATCTGAGATGGGATCCATGTATGAGAACAAAGTGTGGACTTTGGTTGACTTGCCAAAAGATCGGCAAGCAATTGAGAATAAATGGATCTTCAAGAAGAAGACTGACGCTGACGGTAATGTTACTGTCTACAAAGCTCGACTTGTCGCAAAAGGTTTTCGACAAGTTCAAGGGATTGACTACGATGAGACCTTCTCACCCGTAGCGATGCTGAAGTCTGTCCGAATCATGTTAGCAATTGCCGCATTTTATGATTATGAAATTTGGCAGATGGATGTCAAAACTGCATTCCTGAATGGATTTCTGGAAGAAGAGTTGTATATGATGCAGCCAGAAGGTTTTGTCGATCCAAAGGGAGCTAACAAAGTGTGCAAGCTCCAGCGATCCATTTATGGACTGGTGCAAGCCTCTCGGAGTTGGAATAAACGCTTTGATAGTGTGATCAAAGCATTTGGTTTTGTACAGACTTTTGGAGAAGCCTGTATTTACAAGAAAGTGAGTGGGAGCTCTGTAGCATTTCTGATATTATATGTAGATGACATATTATTAATCGGAAATGATATAGAATTTTTGGATAGCATAAAGGGATACTTGAATAGGAGTTTTTCAAAAGACGCTTAATTGGACTTTCACAAAGCACATACCTTGACAAAGTTTTGAAGAAGTTCAAAATGGATCAAGCAAAGAAAGGATTCTTGCCTGTGTTCAAGGTGTGAAATTGAGTAAGACTCAATGCCCGACCAATGTAGAAGATAGAGAGAAAATGAAAGATGTTCCCTATGCTTCAGCCATTGGCTCTATCATGTATGCAATGCTGTGTACCAGACCTGATGGTGTGTCTCGCTATAAGTCTAGCAGGGAGGTACCAAAGTAATCCAGGAGTGGATCACTGGACAGCAGTCAAGAACATCCTGAAATACCTGAAAAGGACTAAGGATATGTTTCTCATATATGGAGGTGACAAAGTGATAGAGGCGAGGGTCCCGATCTTTCGATGAGATGATAACTATCGATTTGGTGGAGACGACTTTGACGATCCGACTACAAACGTGCACGACGTTGCGCCTTAGCAACCGCTAAACCAATCTCCTGAGGTTACTGACGATGCTGGAAGCACGGTCAGCCTAACCACGAAGGTCTATTCCTGCAAGCAATCGAAGAACGAGCAAGAATATGATAAAGCAATCTGAATATCGCAAATATATATGAAGTATTGATAATGGTGGGGATCCGTAAGCGGTCTTGGTCTAGTCGTTGGACACAAACGAAGTACACGAAGTTGCAATGGCTAACTTTTAACTAAACAAATCCCAAGGAAAAAGCTACTAGATGGATCTACTTATATAGGAGCAAGGGGTGGCGGCCAAGGAGGTGGTAGGACGTCCCAAGGCAGCCTAAAACTAACCCTAGGTCGTACAAGGCTCATGGGCCCAAGTGGAGGTGATGCAACACCTTTGGGCTTGTAGTTTGACTCGGATTCTGCTGCAACATCAGATTGTTTCGTCCGTAACTCAACGCTCCGGATGAATTTGAAGGTGAATCCAATTGGGTTGGAAAGAGCACGAAATCTAGTTTCCAACAAAAAAAGAATCACCCAATTCGGAGTCCGTATGAAAAAGTTGTTGGCGTTTTGAGTCAGGTATGTCTGTGCAGTCCGAATCTGAATCCAGAACGTGAGAGACTTGGACTCTATCTTCTCTTGGCCCAAAAGTGACGTGAGAGGACTTTTTGAACACAACCTAAACTTCTCCTTTTCCCTTGTCTTCATATGTGGATTGTACAAATGTCCCATACACCTGCAATTAGACAAAATGATAGAGGCAAAGGTGTCCCGATGTTTCGATGAGATGGTGACTATCGTTTTCTGTGGGAGTCGACCTTGACGATCTGACTACGAACGTGCGAGACGTCGCGCCTTAGCAATCGCTAAACCAACTTCCGAGGGGTTATTGACCACGCCGGAGCACGATCAACCTGACCACGAGGGCCTGTTTCCTGCGAGCAAACGAAGAACAAGCAAGAAAACTGAGATTGCAATCTGGATATTGCGAATATAAGATGAAAGCTTTATTGATCAAGGTGGGGTTCTGTGACGTCTTGGTCTGGTCGTTGGACACAAACGAAGTACGCGAAGTTGCAGCTATGGCGAACTTTTAATCTAAACAAAACCCAAAGTCTAAACGACGCCCTAAGGGCTGTATATATGGAGGAAGAGAGGGGAATTTCGTGGCCCTTGAGGGTGGGGTCCGAAACCAACCCTAACTCTTGTTTCCCCACACATACGGACTCTAAAAATAGCCTATAATTAAGTATTTCGAAATTACATGGGCCTAGCCCATTAATAAGGTGACGCAGCACCTAGAATAGCCTATGGATGAATATTATGAAGTGGCATCTTGTATATTTCGTCCATGGCTTCATGCACTCCTTATGGCGGCTTCAAAGTCCTGAAATCATCACTTGTAACTCCGTTCTTGATCCCCTTGCGCATGCCATCAACTCCATGCGTGTTCTTGCTCCAATGTTCATCCTTCTCCAAGCTAGGCCCTTCATTTGAAAGCAAAACAAATGTATCTAATTTAGGCAGCATCATAATCTCATGAACATTAGAATCATTACCAAGAAAGGAAAGTACCTGGTAATTTAATTGGCGTGCGCGAGCTCTAGTAATTGGTCCAGTATATGTAAGAGTAGGGGCTGTGGGTGTAACAATGGTATTGATGTCCTCATCATCCTCCCCTTCTTGAAATGAAGTCGTCCTCGACGGAAGCTCATCTTCCTCACCCAAATAAGGCTTCAAATCTGCAATGTTAAAAGTGGGACTAACCCCAAAATCTGCAGGTAGCTCAAGTTTATATGCATTATCATTTATTTTCTCTAAAACCTTAAAAGGACCGTCAGCACGTGGCATTAGCTTTGATTTGCGCAGATTAGGAAATCTATCTTTACGCAAATGTAACCAAACAAGATCTCCAGGTGCAAACACAACATGTTTTCTACCCTTATCTCCAGCAAGTTTATATTTAGCATTCATACGCTCAATGTTTTCCTTAGTTAACTCATGCATTTTTAAAATCAATTCAGAACGTTCTTTAGCATCAAAATTAACCTTCTCCGAAGATGGAAGAGGCAACAAATCAATAGGTGCACGAGGTAGGAAACCATACACAATTTCAAAAGGGCACATCTTAGTAGTAGAATGCAATGAACGATTATAAGCAAATTCAATATGAGGCAAGCATTCTTCCCACATTTTCTTGTTATTCTTCAAAACAGCCCTAAGCATAGTAGACAATGTTCTATTGACTACTTCAGTTTGTCCATCAGTTTGGGGGTGACAAGTAGTACTAAAAAGCAGCTTAGTCCCCAACTTAGCCCATAAACATCTCCAAAAGTGGCTAAGAAATTTAGTATCACGATCTGAAACAATAGTATTTGGCACACCATGTAAGCGAATAATTTCACGAAAGAACAAATCAGCAACATTAACAGCATCATCGCTTTTATGACATGGTATAAAGTGTGCCATTTTCGAGAACCTATCCACGACAACAAATATGCTATCCCTCCCCTTCTTTGTTCTAGGTAAACCTAAAACAAAGTCCATAGATATATCCTCCCAAGGAACACTAGGTACAGGCAAAGGCATATATAAACCATGAGGATTGAGTCGTGACTTAGCTCTTTGACATGTAGTGCAGCGAGCAACAAAACGCTCAACATCCCGTCTCATCTTTGGCCAAAAGAAATGTGTAGCAAGTATATCCTCCGTCTTCTTGACGCCAAAGTGTCCCATTAATCCTCCTCCATGCGCCTCCTGCAACAACAAAAGACGAACGGAGCTAGCTGGAATGCATAGCTTGTTAGCACGAAACACAAATCCATCGTTAAGAACGAACTTGTTCCAAGTTCTCCCTTCCTTACAATTCTGCAATACATCTTTAAATTCAGCATCATTAACATATTGATCCTTGATGGTCTCCAAACCAAATATTTTAAAGTCAAGTTGTGAAAGCATAGTATAACGACGAGACAAGGCATCAGCAATAACATTTTCTTTACCCTTCTTGTGTTTAATCACATAAGGGAAAGTCTCAATGAATTCAACCCATTTAGCATGTCGACGGTTCAGTTTTGCTTGACTTTTAATGTGTTTCAAAGATTCATGATCAGAATGTATAACAAATTCCTTGGGCCATAAATAATGTTGCCATGTTTCTAAGGTCCGAACAAGAGCATATAATTCTTTATCATAAGTAGAATAGTTCAGACTAGGCCCACTCAATTTTTCAGAAAAGTATGCAACAGGTTTTCCATCTTGTAATAACACACCTCCTAATCCAATTCCACTAGCATCACATTCAAGCTCAAAAGTCTTATTGAAATTAGGAAGTTGGAGTAAAGGAGCATGTGTCAACTTATCTTTCAATACCGTGAAGGCTTCTTCCTGTGCGGTACCCCAAACAAAAGGTACATCCTTCTTTGTAAGCTCGTTGAGAGGTGCAGCAATGGTGCTGAAATCTCTCACAAAACGCCTATAGAAAACCAGCGAGGCCAAGGAAACTCCTCACTTGTGTGACCGTTTTGGGCTGCGGCCAACTCTCAATAGCTTCAATCTTGGCTTTATCAACTTCAATTCCCTGTGGAGTAACAACATAGCCAAGAAAAGATACTCGGTCGGTGCAAAAGGTGCACTTTCCAAGGTTACCAAACAAACGTGCATCACGTAGAGCAATAAAAACAGCACGTAAATGTTCCAAATGTTCCTCCAAAGATTTGCTATAAATCAATATGTCATCAAAGTAAACTACCACAAATCGTCCAATGAAAGCACGTAAAACTTCGTTCATTAACCTCATGAAAGTACTAGGTGCATTAGTTAACCCAAAAGGCATGACTAACCACTCATATAATCCAAACTTAGTTTTAAATGCTGTTTTCCATTCATCTCCCAATTTCATACGAATTTGATGGTAACCACTACGCAAATCAACTTTGGAGAATATTGTAGAGCCACTCAATTCATCAAGCATATCATCTAGCCTAGGAATAGGATGACGATAACGAATAGTAATATTATTAATGCCTCTACAATCAACGCACATACGCGACGTACCATCCTTTTTCGGCACTAAAATGATAGGAACAGCACAAGGACTAAGGGATTCGCGTATATAACCTTTGTCGAGCAGTTCTTGTACTTGACGCATAATCTCCTTCGTCTCCTCT
Source organism: Triticum urartu (assembly GCF_003073215.2). Classification (NCBI taxonomy): domain Eukaryota; kingdom Viridiplantae; phylum Streptophyta; class Magnoliopsida; order Poales; family Poaceae; genus Triticum; species Triticum urartu. The sequence goes on from NC_053024.1 coordinate 358,043,962, forward strand.
GGATTGGTACGGTATGGTGCCCGGTTGGGTAATGATGCACCGGGAATTAAGTCAATTTGATGCTCAATCCCGCGAATAGGTGGTAATCCCGGTGGCACGTCTTGTGGAAAGACGTCGGCGAACTCCTGCAAAATGTTAGTGACAGCAGGAGGCAAAGAGGAAGGCACGTCCTCGAATGAAAATAATGCCTCTTTGCACACAAAAGCATAGCAAACAGATTTGCTAAAATCTAGATCATCAATATCAGATTTGGTGGCAAGTAAACATGCACTTTTCAATTTAATTTCAGAAGCAACACTAGATTGTTTATTATTATTAGGCTGCATTTGTTGCTCAAATTCTTTTGCCACAATCTGATTTTCACTCTTAGTTTTCTCCTGTTTTGCTTTATTAGCTCTATTAATATCATCTTTCAAAATGGAATCAGGAGTCATAGGAAGCAAAGTAATATTTTTATCCTTATGAACAAGAGTATACTGATTGTTTCTACCATGGTGAATAGAATTTTTATCAAATTGCCATGGTCTACCAAGTAATAAGGAACATGCTTGCATCGGTACCACATCACAATCAACATAATCAGCATATGTAGAGATACTAAAATGCACACGAACAGTACGTGTTACCTTAACCTTGCCGCTGTTGTTGAACCATTGGATGTAGTAAGGATGTGGATGTGGTCTTGTGGTGAGAGATAGCTTCTCCACCATCTCGATGCTAGCCAAGTTGTTGCAACTCCCTCCATCTATGATCACGCGAACAGAACGTTCCTTCACAACTCCCTTTGTATGGAACAAATTATGCCTCTGATTTTGCTCAGCTTGTGTAACCTGCACACTCAAAACACGTTGAGCAACTAAACATTCATACCTGTCAGCATCTTCAGGAGCCATGTATTGCGTCTCATGATCAGAATCGTCTCCACCGTGTTCGTCACGTGTAATAAGAGCCAAAGTCTCCTCATCATAGTCACTAGCGGACTCATACCCACCATCCTCAGTAACAATCATCACACGCTTAGATGGGCATTCTCTCGCATAATGACCTCCACCCTTGCAACGTCGACAAATAATATCATGTGTTTGCCCTGTTGATGCCATGGATGAAGAAGAGCTCTTTGCAGGCCCAGAAGGTGTGCTCTTGGCAGATAGTGGTGATTGTGCCTGCTTTATTGTATCACGGTTGGAGGTGGCAGCCGACGGAGGCGCCGGTGTAGCAGAACGTGTGGAAGTAGATGATGCACGTGGTGTCCATGAAGAAGGTCGACCTGCAGAAAAGTTAGTCCGCGCCAATGCCTGTCGATCCTGCACTTCACGTTCAGCTTTACAAGCAAGATGGAATAAACGAGTGATATTAGTATACTCCTTATACTCTAGAATCGTCTGAATCTCTCTATTTAATCCACCCATAAAACGTGCAAGCATAGCTTCATTCTCCTCAACAATACCACATCTAATCATGCCAGTTTGTAATTCCTGATAATATTCTTCTACAGAATTTTTTCCCTGTCTTAAGCGCTGCAATTTTTGAAGTAATTCACGTTGATAATATGGTGGAACCCAACGAGTACGCATAGCAGTTTTCAAAGCAGCCCAAGTAGCAGGAATAGGATATAATCTACAATGCTCAGACCACCAAACACATGCAAAACTAGTGAATGCACAAACAGCAGCAGGAACACGTCTCTCCTCGGGATATTGTAAACATGTAAATCGTTGTTCAGTTTCTAACTCCCAAGTAAGATATATATCAGGAACATATCTACCCTCAAATGGTGGAATATTCAATTTTAGTTTAGGGAGATGGTCATGATCTCGTACCTGAGGGTGAGCCCTACCATTGCCATTATTTGCATGTGGACGACCTGATGGTTGCTGTGCTGGTGGTGGCACGTAGTTCTGATTTTGATCAACCTCATCCTCGTAATCGCCAGCAAAATCATCCTCCTCCGCATCAGCAGCAGGAGCCACAGAAGTAGCAACAGCAGCACCAACAGTTTGGCCAGGTGCAAGAGGGAGACGGCTCGCTCGGCGGAGGGCTGTTTCACGATGTGTAGGTAGTCGTCGTTGTTGTTGTTGTAGAGGTGCGTTAGGTGCAGCCGGTGGTGGTGGTGGAAGACGCGCGAGCAATTCATTAAACCTGTCATCGAGCTTTGTTTCGAACGTCTTCTCCATGTCATCTATCTTCTCCATGGCCTCTTCAAATCTGTTTAGCACATCCTGCACCTGTCCATTCATCATTTGCTGAAATTTATCATGCAACTCCTGATTCGTCATGTTCTCCCAGTCAGTCTCGTCGGCTTGTGATCCTGCCATGGTTAGCAACAATAGAAAACACACAAGAATATGATCCTACAGAATACTAACAAGAGGTGGTGGTGGCGGGTGTCACAAATCCGTCAAGCAAATCTCAAATTCTTACCAGTTCTTACCCAGCAGCAGGCGGTGATCGGCAACCGTTGTAGTCAAAACTCTCAAAAGCTTGGATAGAGCGATTGCCAGGGAGAGTCAAACGCACGACGTAGAGGTATGTGGAGCTGGGAAGGCTTATAGTATGGTAGCAAAAAGGGTCAGCAATAATCAATTCAGAGATGCAAAGTTGAATAAACGCTCAACGACGGTACTGTGCTGGTCCTAGGCTAGACCGTGCTAGAGACGCGAGCCTAGAACACTAACAAAATCACGGCGCTGCACGTAAATAAGGGAAAAGCACACTCTGGAACTTTTTTTTTCGCTTTTTTTTGCGCTCCTCTTTTTTTTTTTTGCGCTCCTCTTTTTTTTGCGAAAAATTACTATAATGGCGAGTGTCTCAAAACTCTTCCCTCGTCAAACTGATAGGATGGGCACGAAAATTTTTTTCACTTTTTTTTTCGGAAATCAGGGCAGCGACGACGAAAAAGTGCGACAAAAAATCACTATGATGGCACGTGGCTCAAAAGACTCAGAAAAGCCTAAAAATAGGATAGGGAAAAAAATTGCCCGTGAAAATTTTGGCCTAAAAACTGCCCGGGGGTCTCCAGACTTTTTTTTCCGAGACCTACGCAGGCAAGGAAACACGAATCGGAATAGATTGATCTCAAGAACAAACCTAATATGAGAAGAACTCGGATTGGTGGTGGATATATGGTTGTGGTATATGGCAGCGGTGGTGGTATATGGTAGCGGTGGTGGTATATGGATAGAGATTGATGGTGGTATATGGATACGGATTGGTGGTGGTATATGGATATGGATTCAGAGCGGTGGCGGATAAGCAAAAGTGGTAGATGGGCGATGATGATGGTGCGGCGGCGGCGTGACAACTTATGACCAGAACTCGAAACTCTAAAAGACTAGACTCTAAGACCAGCAACTTGACACGACGATGCAACCGCAAATTCAACAAAGCAAAAACCCTAAAAAGATTATGCAAAGGCTCAGATTGGTTCGGATATGATGAACTAACCCTAATTTTTTTTGTGTGGCTTTTTCGTGGACTGTAGGTATGAAGAACAGACTCGATCTAATCTACGAAAAACTGTAAAATCTCACCGAGCAACCTGGAAATCTGATACCACTTGATAGAGGCAAAGGTGTCCCGATGTTTCGATGAGATGGTGGCTATCGTTTTCTGTGGGAGTCGACCTTGACGATCCGACTACGAACGTGCGAGACGTCGCGCCTTAGCAATCGCTAAACCAACTTCCGAGGGGTTATTGACCACGCCGGAGCACGATCAACCTGACCACGAGGGCCTGTTTCCTGCGAGCAAACGAAGAACAAGCAAGAAACTGAGATTGCAATCTGGATATTGCGAATATAAGATGAAAGCTTTATTGATCAAGGTGGGGTTCTGTGACGTCTTGGTCTGGTCGTTGGACACAAACGAAGTACGCGAAGTTGCAGCTATGGCGAACTTTTAATCTAAACAAAACCCAAAGTCTAAACGACGCCCTAAGGGCTGTATATATGGAGGAAGAGAGGGGAATTTCGTGGCCCTTGAGGGTGGGGTCCGAAACCAACCCTAACTCTTGTTTCCCCACACATACGGACTCTAAAAATAGCCTATACTTAAGTATTTCGAAATTACATGGGCCTGGCCCATTAATAAGGTGACGCAGCACCCTAGAATAGCCTATGGACGAATATTATGAAAGTGGCATCTTGTATATTTCGTCCATGGCTTCATGCACTCCTTATGGCGGCTTCAAAGTCCTGAAATCATCACTTGTAACTCCGTTCTTGATCCCCTTGCGCATGCCATCAACTTCATGCGTGTTCTTGCTCCAATGTTCATCCTTCTCCAAGCTAGGCCCTTCATTTGAAAGCAAAACAAATGTATCCAATTTAGGCAGCATCATAATCTCATGAACATTAGAATCATTACCAAGAAACGAAAGTACCTGGTAATTTAATTGGCGTGCGCGAGCTCTAGTAATTGGTCCAGTATATGTAACAGTAGGGGCTGTGGGTGTAACAATGGTATTGATGTCCTCATCACAAAACACAAAAGTGTGTGAAGTATTTTTGTTCTGGATAACATAAATAGATTATTGAATAGTTTGCATTAGAAATCACCTGACAAATATGCATGTATGCAATATTTTTGGTCGTATCCAAGGTAGTCATGTCCTCATCACAAAGAGCTCATCGTAAATGGTTACGTTGATGCAAGCTTTGACACTGATCCGAACGATTCTAAATCGCAAACCAGATACGTGTTTACATTAAACGGTGGAGCTGTCAGTTGGTGCAGTTCTAAACAAAGCGTTGTGGCGGGATCTACATGTGAAGAGGAGTACATAGCTGCTTCGGAAGCAGCAAACGTAGGAGTCTGGATGAAGGAGTTCATATCCGATCTAGGTGTCATACCTAGTGCATCGGGTCCAATGAAAATCTTTTGTGACAATACTGGTGCAATTGCCTTGGCAAAGCAATCCAGATTTCACAAGAGAACCAAGCACATCAAGAGACGCTTCAATTCCATCTGGGATCTGGTCCAGGTGGGAGACATAGAGATTTGCAAGATACATACGGATCTGAATGTAGTAGACCCATTGACTAAGCCTCTTCCACGAGCAAAACATGATCAGCACCAAAGCTCCATGGGTGTTAGAATCATTACTGTGTAATCTAGATTATTGACTCTAGTGCAAGTGGGAGACTGAAGGAAATATGCCCTAGAGGCAATAATAAAGTTATTATTTTATTTCCCTATATCATGATAAATGTTTATTGTTCATGCTAGAATTGTATTATCCGGAAACATAATACTTGTGCGAATACATAGACAAACTAAACGTCACTAGTATGCCTCTACTTGACTAGCTCGTTAATCAAAGATGGTTATGTTTCCTAACCATAGACATGTGTTGTCATTTGATTAACGGGATCACATTATTAGGAGAATGATGTGATTGACATGACCCATTCCATTAGCTTAGCACCCGATCGTTTAGTATGTTGCTATTGCTTTCTTCATGACTTATACATGTTCCTATGACTATGAGATTATGCAACTCCCGTTTGCCGGAGGAACACTTTGTGTGCTACCAAATGTCACAACGTAACTGGGTGATTATAAAGGATCTCTACAGGTGTCTCCAAAGGTACATGGTTGGTTGGCGTATTTCGATATTAGGATTTGTCACTCCGATTGTCGGAGAGGTATCTTTGGGCCCTCTCGGTAATGCACATCACATAAGCCTTGCAAGCATTGCAACTAATGAGTTAGTTGTGAGATGATGTATTACGAAACGAGTAAAGAGACTTGCCGGTAACGAGATTGAACTAGGTATTGAGATACCGACGATCGAATCTCGGGCAAGTAACATACCAATGACAAAGGGAACAAAGTATGTTGTTATGTGGTCTGACCGATAAAAGATCTTCGTAGAATATGTGGGAGCCAATATGAGCATCTAGGTTCCGCTATTGGTTATTGACCGGAGACATGTCTCGGTCATGTCTACATTGTTCTCGATCCCGTAGGGTCAGCACGCTTAATGTTACGATGACAGTTTCATTATGAGTTTATATATTTTGATGTACCGAAGTTAGTTCGGAGTCCCGGATGTGATCACGGACATGACGAGAAGTCTCGAAATGGTCGAGACATAAAGATTGATATATTGGAAGCCTATGTTTGGACATCGGAAGTGTTCCGGGTGAAATCGGCATTTTACCGGAGTACCGGGAGGTTACCGGAACCCTCAGGTAACCTAATGGGCCTTAATGGGCCTAGTGGAGGAAGAGGAGAGGAGGCCTAGGGGCTGCCGCGCGCCCCTCCCCCCCCCCCAAGTCCGAATTGGACAAGGAGGGGGGCGGGCGGCGCCCCCCCTTTCCTTTCTTCCCTCTCTTCCTTCTTCCCCAAGTCCTAATCCAACTAGGGAAAGGGGGGAGTCCTACTCCCGGTAGGAGTAGGACTCCTCCTGCACGCCTCCTCCTATGGCCGGCCGCACCCCCCCTTAGCTCCTTCATATACGGGGGCAGGGGGCACCCCTAGACACACAAGTTGATCTCTAAGATCGTTCTCTTAGTCGTGTGCGGTGCCCCCTTCCACCATAGTCCTCGATAATATTGTAGTGGTGCTTAGGCGAAGCCCTGCGACAGTAGAACATCAAGATCGTCACCACGCCGTCGTGCTGACGGAACTCTTCCCCAACACTTTGCTGGATCGGAGTCCGGGGATCGTCATCGAGCTGAATGTGTGCTAGAACTCGGAGGTGTCGTAGTTTCGGTGCTTGATCGATCGGGCCGTGAAGACGTACGACTACATCACGCTTCCACTTTCGGTCTACGAGGGTACGTAGATCACACTCTCCCCTCTCGTTGCGATGCATCACCATGATCTTGCGTGTGCGTAGGAATTTTTTTGAAATTACCACGTTCCCCAACATGTAGTACTTTGTTTCGATGACTAATGGATTTTTGCAATAAGTATGTGAGTTCTTTATGACTAATGTTGATTCCATGGATTATACGCACTCTCACCCGTCCACAAATGCTAGCCTTTCTAGTACCCTGCAGCTTTCACCGGTGCATTAAATCCACCATTTACCCCTCCTCAAAACAGCCACCATACCTACCTATTATGCCATTTCCATAGCCATTCCGAGATATATTGCCATGCAACTTCCACTATTCTATTTTATTATGACACGCATCATCATTGTCATATTGCTTTGCATGATTGTAAGATAGCTAGCATGATGTTTTGATGTTATTGCTACACTAGATCATTGCACATCCCGGTACACCGCCGGAGGCATTCATATAGAGTCATATTTTTTTCTAAGTATCGAGTTGTAATTCTTGAGTTGTAAGTAAATAAAAATGTGATGATCATCATTATTAGACCATTGTCCCATGTGAGGAAAGGATGATGGAAGCTATGATTCCCTCACAAGTTGGGATCAGTCTCCGGACTTTATAAAAAATAAAAGAGGACAAAGAAGCCCATCAAAAAAATGAGAGAGGGAGAAAAGAGAGAAGGGACAATGTTACTATCCTTTTTCCACACTTGTGCTCCAAAGTAGCACCATGATCTTCATGATAGAGTCTCCTATGTTGTCACTTTAATATACTAGTGGGAATTTTTCATTATATAACTTGGCTTGTATATTCCAATGAAGGGCTTCCTCAAATTGCCCTAGGTCTTCGTGAGCAAGCGAGTTGGATGCACACCCACTTATTTTATTTTTGAGCTTTCATACACTTATAGCTCTAGTGCATCTGTTGCATGGCAATCCCTACTCACTCACATTGATATCTATTGATGGTCATCTCCATAGCATGTTAATACGCCTAGTTGATGTGAGACTATCTGCTTCTTTTTGTCTTCTCCACAACCACCATATTCTATTTCACCTATAGTGCTATATCCATGGCTCACGCTGATGTATTGTGTGAAAGTTGAAAAAGTTTGAGAACATCAAAAGTATGAAACAATTGCTTGGCTTGTCATCGGGATTGTGCATGATGTAATACTTTGTGTGATGAAGATGGAGCATAGCCAGACTGTATGATTTTGTAGGGATAACTTTCTTTGGCCATGTTATTTTGAGAAGACATAATTGCTTTATTAGTATGCTTGAAGCATTATTGTTTTTATGTCAATATTAATCTTTTGTTTTGGATCTTCTGGATCTAAACATTCCTGCCACAATAAAGAAAATTACATGGATAAATATGTTAGGTAGCATTCCACATCAAAAATTATATTTTTATCATTTATCTACTCAAGGACGAGCATGAATTAAGGTTGGGGATGCTTGATATGTCTCCAACGCATCTATAATTTTTGATTGTTCCATGCTATTATATTATCTATTTTGGATGTTTTATATGCATTAATATGCTATTTTATATTATTTCTGGGACTAACTTATTAACCTAGAGCCAGTGCCAGTTTCTGTTTTTCCTTGTTTTTGAGTTTTATAGAAAACGAATACCAAACGAAGTCCAAACAGAATAAAAAAATCATGATGATTTTTCTTGGACCGGAAGACACCCACGAAACTTGGAGATGAAGTCAGAAGAGTCCCGAGGGCACCACAAGCCCTTAGGGCGCACCCTAGGGGGGGAGCCCCTGGCTTGTATGCCCCCTGGGAGTCCACCAACCTCCCTCTCAGCTCTATAAATTCAGAAATATTCCATTATCAACAGAGGTGTCTGAGGGAGTCCTGGATTAGGGGGTCCCCGGGCGTCCAGGTTATGTGACATGGGCCAGACTGATTGGTCGTGAAGATACAAGATAGAAGGCCTTCCCCCGTGTCCGGATGGGACTCTCCTTTGCGTGGATGGCAAGCTTTAACATTTGGATATGAAGTTTCCTTTCTCTGTAAACCGACTCTGTACAACCCTAGGCCCCTCCAGTGTCTATATAAACTGGAGGGTTTAGTCCGTAGAGGCAGTCATAATCATATAGGCTAGACATCTAGGGTTTAGCCATTATGATCTCGAGGTAGATCAACTCTTGTAACCCCTATACTCATCAATGTCAATTAAGCAGGAAGTAGGGTATTACCTCCATTAAGAGGGTCCATACCCGGGTAAACATCATGTCCCTTGTCTCCTGTTACCTTCGATCCTCAGACGCATAGTTCGGGACCCCCTACCTGAGATTAGCCGGGTTTGACACCGACATTGGTGCTTTCATTGAGAGTTCCACTATGCCGTCAACAGAAGGCTCGATGGCTCGTTCGATCATCTACAATGATGCCGTCTCCGGGGAAGTTTACCTCCCCAGCCAGATTTTTGTATTCGGGGCTCCGTTCTGCGTGCCAACTCGATTGGTCACCTTGAACAGATCGACAGCTACGCCCCTGGTCATCAGATCAGTTTCGGGAACCTAAACTATGTCATCGATATTCGAGGAGACTTGATCTTCAAAGGGTTCGCGGCCTCGACCATCGCTCTGTCCTTAGATCCGGAGCAAACCATCAGGTCCGAAGATGGGAGTGTGGATCCCACCGGACTCTTCGTTGAAAACTGCATTATCGAGGATCCGGAGGTGATCGTGTCCACGGCGAACTCGGAATCAGTCCATGTTCCCCTATCATTGAATGGCCAGAGTCGCCCCCGGACTCCAGATCCGAACTCTCGAAGTCCGTGCCAAGTAGGCAGGGCCAGGAGGCTATCACCAGCCAGCCCCGCGGACTCTCGCTTCCATGTCAAAACCTCGCTCTTAAACGAGGCCCTGGACTTAATGCAATCCCTCTCTATTACAGAGGAATCACTTCCGAACTACGCCCTGCCTGGACTAGGGGTTGAGAGCAGGGAATTTTACGTCCCGTCCACCACCCACTTCATAGCCACTGTCGAACACTTAACCGACATGCTGGATTACGCCTCCAAAGATATCGATGACATGGACGACGATGCCGGAGACGAACAAGACCCACCGATTACCGGACGTTCGACAGCCACCTCCACATACGACGTGTACATGGTGGACACACCCAAAGAGGATGAAGATACAAACAGGAAAGATCCGGTGGAGGAGAAACCTGATGAGGCACAACCGAAACATCGACGCCAGCGACGCCGCTCAAAATCGTGTCGTGGCAAAGATAGTAATACCGGCACCGGAGACGATAACACTCCGGAGGGGTGCCGAAGAGCCCGAAGCCTGCTACCTCTTGAGCATGCGTTGGTTTTCCCTTGAAGAGGAAAGGGTGATGCAGCAAAGTAGCATAGTATTTCCCTCAGTTTTTGAGAACCAAGGTATCAATCCAGTAGGAGATAACACGCAAGTCACCTAGTACCTGCACAAACAATCAAGAACCTCGCAACCAACGCGATAAAGGGGTTGTCAATCCCTTCACGGACACTTGCGAAAGTGAGATCTGATAAAGATAGTAAGATAAATATTTTTGGTATTTTTGTTGTATAGATTGGAAAGTAAAGATTGCAAAATAGTAAACGAGATGCGATGTAAATAAAAAGAGATGCAATATAATAAGAAAGAGTCCCGGGGGCCATATGTTTCACTAGTGGCTTCTCTCATGATAACATGTATTATAGTGGTTAAAAAATACTGCCGAGCAATTGATTGAGGAGCGCATAGTTATGAGAATATCTAGGCAATGATTATGAATATTGGCATCACATCCGTGTTAAGTAGACCAAAACGATTCTGCATCTACTACTACTACTCCACACATCGACCGCTATCTAGAATGCATCTAGAGTATTAAGTTCATAAGAATCGAGTAACGCTTTAAGTAAGATGACATGATGTAGAGGGATAAACTCAAGCAATATGATATAAACCCCATCTTTTTATCCTCAATGGAAACAATACAATACGTGCCTTGCTGCCCCTACTGTCACTGGGAAAGGACACCACAAGATTGAACACAAAGCTAAGCACTTCTCCCATTGCAAGAAAGATCAATCTAGTAGGCCAAACTAAACTGATAATTTGAATAGACTTGCAAAGATATCAAATCATGCACATAAAAATTCAGAGAGGAACCAAATATTATTCATAGATAAACTTGATCATAAATCCACAATTCACCGGATCTCGGGAAACACACCGCAAAAAAGTATTACATCGAATAGATCTCCAAGAACATCAAGGAGAACTTTGTATTGAGAACCAAAGCGAGAGAAGAAGACATCTAGCTAATAACTATGGACCCAAAGGTCTGTGGTAAACTACTCACACATCATTGGAGAGGCTATGGTGTTGATGTATAAGCCCTCCGTGATCGAATCCCCCTCCGGCAGATCACCGAAAAAGGCCCCAGATGGGATCTCACGGGTACAAAAGGTTGCGATGGTGCAAAAGTGGTTTCATGGCTCCCCTGATGTTTTTAGGGTATAAGAGTATATATAGGCGAAAGAAGTACGTCGGTGGAGCTCTGTGGGGCCCACGAGGGTGGGGGCGCGCCTCCCCCCTGGGCGCGCCCTCCTATCTCGTGGCCGCCTCGCGGACTTCCAGACTTCCACTCCAAGTCTCCTGGTTTTCGTTTGTTCCAAGAAAGATCCTCGTGAACGTTTCATTTCGTTTGGATTCCGTTTGATATTCCTTTTCCACGAAACACTGAAATAGGCAAAAAAAAATTGGCACTCGGCCTTCGATTAATAGGTTAGTCCCAAAAATAATATAAAGTAGCATATTAAAGCCCATTAAACATGCAAAACAGATAATATAATAGCATGGAACAATCAAAAATTATAGATATGTTGGAGACGTATCAAGCATCCCCAAGCTTAATTCCTGCTCATCCTCGAGTAGGTAAATGATAAAAACAAATTTTTTGATGTGGAATGCTACCTAACATAATTTCAATGCAATCTTCTTTATTGTGGCATGAATATTCAGATCCGAACGATTCAAGACAAAAGTTTAATGTTGACATAAAAATAATAATACTTCAAGCATACTAACCAAGCAATTATGTCTTCTCAAAATAACATAGCCAAAGAAAGCTCATCCCTACAAAATCATATAGTTTGGCCATGCTTCATTTTCATCACACAAAATGCTGCCATCATGCACAACCCCGATGGCAAGCCAAGCAATTGTTTCATACTTTAGCATTCTCAAACTTTTTCAACTTTCACGCAATATATGAGCGCGAGCCATGGACATAGCACTATAGGTGGAATAGAACAGTGGTTGTGGAGAAGACAAAAGGAGGAAGATAGTCTCACATCAACTAGGCGTATCAATGGGCTATGGAGATGCCCATCAATAGATATCAATGTGAGTGAGTAGTGATTGCCATGCAACGGATGCACTAGAGCTATAAGTATATGAAAGCTCAACAAAAGTAACAAAGTGGGTGTGCATCCAACTTGCTTGCTCATGAAGACCTAGGGCAATTTGAGGAAGCCCATCACTGGAATATACAAGCCAAGTTCTATAATGAAAAATTCCCACTAGTATATGAAAGTGACAACATAAGATACTCTCTATCATGAAGATCATGGTGCTACTTTGAAGCACAAGTGTGGAGAAAGGATAGTAACATTGCCCCTTCTCTCTTTTTCTGTCATTTTCTCGGCCTTTTTATGGCCTCTTTTTTTTTTCCGGAGTCTCACCCTGACTTGTGGGGGAATCATAGTCTCCATCATCATTTCCTCACATGGGACAATGCTCTAATAATGAAGATCATCACACTTTTATTAACTTACAACTCAAGAATTACAACTCGATACTTAGAACAAAATATGACTCTATGTGAATGCCTCTGGCGGTGTACTGGGATGTGCAATGAATCAAGAGTGACATGTATAAAAAAATATGAATGGTGGCCATGCCACAAATATGATGTCAACTACATGATCATGCAAAGCAATATGACTATGGTGAAGCGTGTCATAATAAACAGAACAGTGGAAAGTTGCATGGAAATATATCTCGGAATGGCTATGGAAATGTCATAATAGGTAGGTATGGTGGCTGTTTTGAGGAAGGTAAATGATGGGTTTATGGTACCGGCGAAAGTTGCGCGGCACTAGAGAGGGTAGCAATGGTGGAAGGGTGAGAGTGTGTATAATCCATGGGCTCAACATTAGTCATAAAAACTCACATACTTATTGCAAAAATCTACAAGTCATCCAAGCCAAGAAATATGCGCATGCTCCTAGGGGGATAGATTGGTAGGAAAATACCATCGCTCGTCCCGACCGCCACTCATAAGGAAGGCAATCAAAGAACACCTCATGCTCCAAATTTGTCACACAACGGTTACCATACCTGCATGCTACGGAACTTGCAAACCTCAACACAAGTATTTCTCAATTACACAACTAGCATGACTCTAATATCACCATCTTTATATCTCAAAACAATTATCAAGTATCAAACTTCTCATAGTTTTAAATGCACTCTATATGAAACTTTTTATTATACCCATCTTGGATGCCCATCATATTAGGACTAATTTTATAACCAAAGCAAATTACCATGTTGTTCTAAAAGACTCTTAAAATAATATAAGTGAAGCACGAGAGATCAATAGTTACTATAAAATAAAACCACCATCGTGCTCTAAAAGGATATAAGTGAAGCACTAGAGCAAAATTATCTAGCTCAAAAGATATAAGTGAAGCACATAGAGTATTCTAATAAATTCCGATTCATGTGTGTCTCTACCAAAAAGTGTGTACAGCAATGATGATTGTGGTAAACTAAAAAGCAAAGACTCAAATCATACAAGACACTCCAAGAAAAACACATATCATGTGGTGAATAAAAATATAGCCTCAAGTAAAGTTACCGATAGACGAAGACGAAAGAAGGGATGCCTTCCGGGGCATCCCCAAGCTTAGGCTTTTGGTTGTCCTTTAATTTTACCTTGGGGTTCCTTGGGCATCCCCAAGCTTAGGCTCTTTCCACTCCTTGTTCCAAAATCCATCAAATCTTTTACCCAAAAACTTGAAAACTTCACAACACAAAACTTAACAGAAAATCTCATGAGCTCCGCTAGTATAAGAAAAGAAACCACCACTTTAATGTACTGTAATTAACTCATTCTTTATTTATAGTGGTGTTAAACCTAATTTATTCGAACTTCTCTATGGTTCATACCCCCCGATACTAGCCATAGATTCATCAAAATAAGTAAACAACACACGAAAAACAGAATCTGTCAAAACAGAACAGTCTGTAGCAATCTGGAGGTTTCGAATACTTCCGTAACTCCAAAAATTATGAAAAATTAGGAAGACCTAAATAATTTGTATATTGATCCACAGCAGTTGGAATTAGTATTTTATAGCTCTTTGGTAAAAAAATGAAAATTATTTTAGTGAGCGCATAGTTTCTGTTTTTTTCCAGCAAGATCAAACAACAATCACCCAAGAAGATCCTAAAGGCTTTACTTGGCACAAACACTAATTAAAACATAAAAACACAATCATAACAGAGGCTAGATAAATAATTTATTACTAAACAAGAACAAAAATAAAATTGGGTTGCCTCCCAACAAGCGCTATCGTTTCCCGCCCCTAGCTAGGCATAAAAGCAAGAATAGATCTAGATATTGTCATCTTTGGTATTTATCTTTTTAATGGATTTATGCTCGGATCCGGTAGGTTCCTTACGTTTCCTTTCATGCTAGGAGATTTTTTAGATCTAGAGCATCCAACCGCTTATTGCAAAGAGTGATCAACGTATTCATACGGTGAAGGTTTCGGCCAACATTTTTAAGAGGCTCAATAGATTTTTGCAATTCGCATAATTTCTCTAAAACTTGGGTTCCTTCTTGAGTAAGATGTAGTTCCTTTCGTGGGGGAAGTACTCCTACTATTCCCTCTATAATCTCATAAGCAATATTGGGATCAATTTCAATAAAGTTCCCTTTAGCGGCAAAATCCAAGACTTGTCTATTGGATATGGATAGCCCAACATAAAAATTACGAAGTAAAATCTTGAAATCTCCCTCTATATTTCAACTACGATAGGATTTTATCATCTTATACCGAGCATCTTTTAGGTTTTCTCCTTGTCTTTGTTTGAAGTGAACAACTTCAAAATCGGGAGACAAAGGAGGGGAGAAAGGGCTAGCCATGATGGCGAAACGAACGATCTAACACACGGACACACAAGAGGCAAGCGAAAAGAGACGAACGAAAAAGGGGTGAATAAAACGGCAAAGGTGAAGTGGGGGAGAGGAAACGAGAGGCAAATGGCAAATAATGTAATGCTAGGGAGAAGAGTTTATGATGGGTACTTGGTATGTCTTGACTTTAGCATAGATCTCCCCGGCAACGGCGCCATAAATCCTTCTTGCTACCTCTTGAGCATGCGTTGGTTTTCCCTTAAAGAGGAAAGGGTGATGCAGCAAAGTAGCGTAAGTATTTCCCTCAGTTATTGAGAACCAAGGTATCAATCCAGTAGGAGATAACACGCAAGTCACCTAGTACCTGCACAAACAATCAAGAACCTCGCAACCAACGCGATAAAGGGGTTGTCAATCCCTTCACGGACACTTGCGAAAGTGAGATCTGATAAAGATAGTAAGATAAATATTTTTGGTATTTTTGTTGTATAGATTGGAAAGTAAAGATTGCAAAATAGTAAACGAGATGCGATGTAAATAAAAAGAGATGCAATATAATAAGAAAGAGTCCCGGGGGCCATATGTTTCACTAGTGGCTTCTCTCATGATAACATGTATTATAGTGGTTAAAAAATACTGCCGAGCAATTGATTGAGGAGCGCATAGTTATGAGAATATCTAGGCAATGATTATGAATATTGGCATCACATCCGTGTTAAGTAGACCAAAACGATTCTGCATCTACTACTACTACTCCACACATCGACCGCTATCTAGAATGCATCTAGAGTATTAAGTTCATAAGAATCGAGTAACGCTTTAAGTAAGATGACATGATGTAGAGGGATAAACTCAAGCAATATGATATAAACCCCATCTTTTTATCCTCAATGGAAACAATACAATACGTGCCTTGCTGCCCCTACTGTCACTGGGAAAGGACACCACAAGATTGAACACAAAGCTAAGCACTTCTCCCATTGCAAGAAAGATCAATCTAGTAGGCCAAACTAAACTGATAATTTGAATAGACTTGCAAAGATATCAAATCATGCACATAAAAATTCAGAGAGGAACCAAATATTATTCATAGATAAACTTGATCATAAATCCACAATTCACCGGATCTCGGGAAACACACCGCAAAAAAGTATTACATCGAATAGATCTCCAAGAACATCAAGGAGAACTTTGTATTGAGAACCAAAGCGAGAGAAGAAGACATCTAGCTAATAACTATGGACCCAAAGGTCTGTGGTAAACTACTCACACATCATTGGAGAGGCTATGGTGTTGATGTATAAGCCCTCCGTGATCGAATCCCCCTCCGGCAGATCACCGAAAAAGGCCCCAGATGGGATCTCACGGGTACAAAAGGTTGCGATGGTGCAAAAGTGGTTTCATGGCTCCCCTGATGTTTTTAGGGTATAAGAGTATATATAGGCGAAAGAAGTACGTCGGTGGAGCTCTGTGGGGCCCACGAGGGTGGGGGCGCGCCTCCCCCCTGGGCGCGCCCTCCTATCTCGTGGCCGCCTCGCGGACTTCCAGACTTCCACTCCAAGTCTCCTGGTTTTCGTTTGTTCCAAGAAAGATCCTCGTGAACGTTTCATTTCGTTTGGATTCCGTTTGATATTCCTTTTCCACGAAACACTGAAATAGGCAAAAAAAAATTGGCACTCGGCCTTCGATTAATAGGTTAGTCCCAAAAATAATATAAAGTAGCATATTAAAGCCCATTAAACATGCAAAACAGATAATATAATAGCATGGAACAATCAAAAATTATAGATATGTTGGAGACGTATCAAGCATCCCCAAGCTTAATTCCTGCTCATCCTCGAGTAGGTAAATGATAAAAACAAATTTTTTGATGTGGAATGCTACCTAACATAATTTCAATGCAATCTTCTTTATTGTGGCATGAATATTCAGATCCGAACGATTCAAGACAAAAGTTTAATGTTGACATAAAAATAATAATACTTCAAGCATACTAACCAAGCAATTATGTCTTCTCAAAATAACATAGCCAAAGAAAGCTCATCCCTACAAAATCATATAGTTTGGCCATGCTTCATTTTCATCACACAAAATGCTGCCATCATGCACAACCCCGATGGCAAGCCAAGCAATTGTTTCATACTTTAGCATTCTCAAACTTTTTCAACTTTCACGCAATATATGAGCGCGAGCCATGGACATAGCACTATAGGTGGAATAGAACAGTGGTTGTGGAGAAGACAAAAGGAGGAAGATAGTCTCACATCAACTAGGCGTATCAATGGGCTATGGAGATGCCCATCAATAGATATCAATGTGAGTGAGTAGTGATTGCCATGCAACGGATGCACTAGAGCTATAAGTATATGAAAGCTCAACAAAAGTAACAAAGTGGGTGTGCATCCAACTTGCTTGCTCATGAAGACCTAGGGCAATTTGAGGAAGCCCATCACTGGAATATACAAGCCAAGTTCTATAATGAAAAATTCCCACTAGTATATGAAAGTGACAACATAAGATACTCTCTATCATGAAGATCATGGTGCTACTTTGAAGCACAAGTGTGGAGAAAGGATAGTAACATTGCCCCTTCTCTCTTTTTCTGTCATTTTATGGGCCTTTTTATGGCCTATTTTTTTGTCGGGAGTCTCACCCTAACTTGTGGGGGAATCATAGTCTCCATCATCATTTCCTCACATGGGACAATGCTCTAATAATGAAGATCATCACACTTTTATTAACTTACAACTCGATACTTAGAACAAAATATGACTCTATGTGAATGCCTCTGGCGGTGTACTGGGATGTGCAATGTATCAAGAGTGACATGTATAAAAAAATATGAATGGTGGCCATGCTACAAATACGATGTCAACTACATGATCATGCAAAGCAATATGACTATGGTGAAGCGTGTCATAATAAATAGAACGGTGGAAAGTTGCATGGCAATATATCTCGGAATAGCTATGGAAATGACATAATAGGTAGGTATGGTGGCTGTTTTGAGGAAGGTAAATGATGGGTTTATGGTACCGGCGAAAGTTGCGCGGCACAAGAGAGGGTGGCAATGGTGGAAGGGTGAGAGTGCGTATAATCCATGGGCTCAACATTAGTCATAAAGAACTCACATACTTATTGCAAAAATATACAAGTCATCCAAGCCAAGCACTATGTGCATGCTCCTAGGGGGATAGATTGGTAGGAAAACACCATCGCTCGTCCCCGACCGCCACTCATAAGGAAGGTAATCAAAGAACACCTCATGCTCCAAATTTGTCACACAACGGTTACCATACGTGCATGCTACGGGACTTGCAAACCTCAACACAAGTATTTCTCAATTTCACAATTACACAACTAGCATGACTCTAATATCACCATCTTTATATCTCAAAACAATTATCAAGTATCAAACTTCTCATAGTTTTAAATGCACTCTATATGAAACTTTTTATTATACCCATCTTGGATGCCCATCATATTAGGACTAATTTTATAACCAAAGCAAATTACCATGTTGTTCTAAAAGACTCTCAAAATAATATAAGTGAAGCACGAGAGATCAATAATTACTATAAAATAAAAGCACCACCGTGCTCTAAAAGGATATAAGTGAAGCACTAGAGCAAAATTATCTAGCTCAAAAGATATAAGTGAAGCACATAGAGTATTCTAATAAATTCCGATTCATGTGTGTCTCTACCAAAAAGTGTGTACAGCAATGATGATTGTGGTAAACTAAAAAGCAAAGACTCAAATCATACAAGACACTCCAAGAAAAACACATATCATGTGGTGAATAAAAATATAGCCTCAAGTAAAGTTACCGATAGACGAAGACGAAAGAAGGGATGCCTTCCGGGGCATCCCCAAGCTTAGGCTTTTGGTTGTCCTTGAATTTTACCTTGGGGTTCCTTGGGCATCCCCAAGCTTAGGCTCTTGCCACTCCTTGTTCCAAAATCCATCAAATCTTTTACCCAAAAACTTGAAAACTTCACAACACAAAACTTAACAGAAAATCTCATGAGCTCCGCTAGTATAAGAAAAGAAACCACCACTTTAATGTACTGTAATTAACTCATTCTTTATTTATAGTGGTGTTAAACCTAATTTATTCGAACTTCTCTATGGTTCATACCCCCCGATACTAGCCATAGATTCATCAAAATAAGTAAACAACACACGAAAAATAGAATCTGTCAAAACAGAATAGTCTGTAGCAATCTGTAGGTTTCGAATACTTCCGTAACTCCAAAAATTCTGAAAAAGCAGGAAGACCTAAATAATTTGTATATTGATCTACTGCAGTTGGAATTAGTATTTTATTGCTCTTTGGTAAAAAAATGAAAATTATTTTAGTGAGCGCATAGTTTCTGTTTTTTTCCAGCAAGATCAAACAACAATCACCCAAGAAGATCCTAAAGGCTTTACTTGGCACAAACACTAATTAAAACATAAAAAACACAATCATAACAGAGGCTAGATAAATAATTTATTACTAAACAAGAACAAAAAGTAAAGAACAAAAATTAAATTGGGTTGCCTCCCAACAAGCGCTATCGTTTCCTGCCCCTAGCTAGGCATAAAAGCAAGAATAGATCTAGATATTGTCATCTTTGGTATTTATCTTTTTAATGGATTTATGCTCGGATCCGGGAGGTTCCTTACGTTTCCCTTCATGCTCGGAGATTTTTTAGATCTAGATCATCCAACCGCTTATTGCAAAGAGTGATCAACATATTCATACGGTGAAGGTTTCGGCCAACATTTTTAAGAGGCTCAATAGATTTTTGCAATTCGCATAATTTCTCTAAAACTTGGGTTCCTTCTTGAGTAAGATGTAGTTCCTTTCGTGGGGGAAGTACTCCTACTATTCCCTCTATAATCTCATAAGCAAAATTGGGATCAATTTCAATAAAGTTCCCTTTAGCGGCAAAATCCAAGAGTTGTCTATTGGATATGGATAGCCCAACATAAAAATTACGAAGTAAAATCTTGAAATCTCCCTCTATATTTCAACTATGATAGGATTTTATCATCTTATACCAAGCATCTTTTAGGTTTTCTCCTTGTCTTTGTTTGAAGTGAACAACTTCAAAATCGGGAGACAAAGGAGGGGAGAAAGGGCTAGCCATGACGGCGAAACGAACGATCTAACACACGGAAGAACATGGAAGAATAGCACTGATGAACTTCGGAAGAACTGCGAGGAATGTTGAAACCCTAGAACAGATCTATGGTGAAAAAAGCAGAGAACTTACCGGAGCTAGTGAGGAAGCGGAAGGGCGCCGCAGTTCTCTGGTGCGTTCAGGGCGATGCAGCGGCCGAGGTCGGTGCAGAAACGACGGTCGACGGTGGCGGCGGAGTTTCAGAGGCTGAGCGGCGCGAGGAAGACGATGTGAAGAGGCACGGGGGGGGGGGGCTACAGTAATACCGTCACCACAATACCGCACCCACCACCCACTCCCCCCACTCTCTCTCTCTTTCTCTCGTTTCCCTCCCCCCTCTTGCTAGATTGGATCGGGGTGGGCCCGATCTCGCCCCCGAGCAGTTGCTCCCCCAAAGATCGCCGCCGGCGCCGAGCTTCGCCGCCCCCGGCCTCCTCCTCGCGGCTCCCTTCCTCCTGCGCCTCCCTCGTCAGCTCCCCCTGCGACTCCTCTTCCTCCGCATGAAGGCCTACCGCAACCCGCGCCTCGGCATCGCCCTCGCGCCTGCCGGCCCGTCCGGCTAGCCGACGCCTCGCCGTCGCAGCGGTGTTCGCCGCTCCTCCCCTGCGTCGCCATCGATCCGCCCCACCGTCGTCGTCGCCTCCCCGACTCCTCCTCGACCCCGCTGCCATTGACCCTGCCCCTCGTGGTGAGGCCCCGGCAGCTCCTCCTCCCCTGCTCGCAACGGCACCCTGCGCCCGACGCCGCCTCTGTCGGCGTGCTCGCCGCGCCCGCTCACGCCCGCCCGCTCCTCGACGCGCCTGGGGGGCGCCCCGCAACCGCCGCCCGCACGTCCCGCGGCCCCTGCTCGCTGCTGTGCGCCCCACCTCCCGCCTGCACTGCTGCCGCCGTTTGCCGGCCGCGCCCAGCGCATGGCCTCGCTCCCCGGTCCCTGCAGCCACACGCGCAGCTGCCTCCTCTCCTGGCTACCGGCGAACCGCCATGCCGGCCGCTTCTGCCGCTACCTCCCGCGACCCCAGCCCAGCGCACCTCGCCGCAGCCCCCGGCGCCCCAGCGCCTCCTTTGGCTCGGGCAGGCTCCCAACGGGCTCACGCCCGCAGCGCCCCTGCGCCCATTTGGCCCTATGGGCCACTAACTAGGGGGTCCCCCCCCCAAAAAACGTTTAAAAATAATAATATATAAAAAAATTAAAAAAATTAAAAATATTATTTATTTAATTAATTAACTAAATAATTAACTTAATTAATTCTATTTAAATTAACTAATTAAGGTTAATTAACATAATAACTAATTAACCTAACTAACTATTGTTAATTAACTAAACAGTCCCTGACAGGTGGGACCCACCTATCAGGTTGACCAGGTCAATGGTCAACGTTGACTGCTGACGTCATGCTGACGTCAGCAAGCACTATTCTGGATAATGTTAATTTAATTAATAATTAATAAATTAGAAAATGATTTAAAACTTTAAAAATTAATATAAATTAAACTGTAGCTCAGATGAAAATACTTTCTACATGAAAGTTGCTTAGAACAACGAGGCGAATCCGGATACGCAGCCCGTTCATCCGCCACGCATCCCTAGCATAGCAAACATGCAACTTTCCCCCTCCAGCTCCTCTGCCCGAAAACGCGAAACACCGGGGATACTTCCCGGATGTTTCCCCCCTTCACCGGTACCACCTCGTACCGCATTAGGGCACACCTAGCATCACGCTTTGTCATGTCATGCATCGTCATGCATTTGTTTGCATTATATTTATTGTTTCTTCCCCCTCTTCTATCGCTAGACACCGAGACCGACGCCGCTGCTACCCAGTACGACTACGGTGTTGAGGACCCCTCTCTCTTGCCAGAGCAACTAGGCAAGCCCCCCCACCTTGATCACCAGATATCGCCTACTCTCCTCTATACTACTTGCATTAG
This sequence comes from Triticum urartu, assembly GCF_003073215.2. NCBI lineage: Eukaryota > Viridiplantae > Streptophyta > Magnoliopsida > Poales > Poaceae > Triticum > Triticum urartu. The sequence continues at coordinate 358,066,063 of NC_053024.1, forward strand.
AGTAGTGTAGCATGTTACTGCTTTCCATTAATCCTATTCTGATGCATAGCCTGTCATTGTTGCTCCAGCTATTGATACCTTACCTGCAATCCTAAATGCTTAGTATAGGATGCTAGTTTACCATCAGTGGCCCTACATTCTTGTCTGTCTGCCATGCTATACTATCGGGCCGTGATCACTTGGGAGGTGGTCACGGGTATATACTTATACATAATATATGATACTTGTGGTGATTAAAGTCGGGTCGGCTCGTAGGAGTAGCCGCGAGTGATTCTGATGTTGGGGGCTAAAGGGGCAGGTGGCTCCATCCCGGTAGAGGTGGGCCCGAGTTCCCGAAGGCCCCCGACGGTTACTTTGTGGCGGAGCGACAGGGCAGGTTGAGACCACCTAGGAGAGAGGTGGGCCTGGCCCTGGTCAGCGTCCGTGGTTATTTCAAAATAATACGCATAACGAGATCTTGGTATTTGATCTGAGTCTGGCTACTGGCCTATACACACTAACCATCTATGCGGGGACAGTTATGGGCACTCGACGTCGTGGTATCAGCCGAAGCCTTCGTGACATCAGCGACTGAGCGACGTGCGCCGGGTTGGACCGCGTAACGCAACTTCCTTTGTAATGGAGGTTGCTAGGTCTGCTCACCGGCCGCGTATGCAACGTGCAGGTGTGCAATGGGCGATGGGCCCAGACCCCTGCGCCATGGGATTTAGACCGGCGTGCTGACCTCTCTATTGTGCCTAGGTAGGGCTGCGACGTGTTGATCTTCCGAGGCCGGGCATGACCCAGGAAAGTGTGTCTGGCCCAATGGGATCGAGCGTGTTGGGTTATGTGGTGCACCCCTGCAGGGAAGTTAATCTATTCGAATAGCCGTGTCCCTCGGTAAAAGGACGACCCGGAGTTGTACCTTGACCTTATGACAACTAGAGCCGGATACTTAATAAAACACACTCTTCCAAGTGCCAGATACAACCGGTGATCGCTCTCTCACAGGGCGATGAGGGGAGGATCATCGGTTAGGATTATGCTACACGATGCTACTTGGTGAACTTACCATCTACTCTCTTCTACTACTACAAGATGGAGGTTACTAGAAGCGTAGTCTTCGATAGGACTAGCTATCCCCCTCTTATTCCGGCTTTCTGCAGTTCAGTCCACATATGATAGCCTTATTCCATTTGATACCAATGCATACCTATGTAGTGTACCTCCTTGCTTGCGAGTACTTTGGATGAGTACTCACGGTTGCTTGCTCCCCCTTTTTCCGCTTTGCTATACTCGATTGCTGTGACCAGACGTTGGAGCCCAGGAGCCAGACGCCATCGTCGACAACGACTACTACTACTCGGGAGGTGCCTACTACTACGTCCAGCCCACTGACGACGACCAGGAGTGGTTTAGGAGGATCCCAGGCAGGAGGCCTGCGCCTCTTTCGATCTGTATCCTAGTTTGTGCTAGCCATCTTATAGCAACTTGTTTAACTTATGTCTGTACTCAGATTTTGTTGCTTCCACTGACTCGTCTATGATCGAGCTCTTGTATTCGAGTCCTCGAGGCCCCTGGCTTGTAATATGATGCTTGTATGCCTTATTTTATTTGTAGAGTTGTGTTGTGATATCTTCCCGTGAGTCCTTGATCTTGATCATACACGTTTGCGTGTATGATTAGTGTACGGTCAAATCGGGGGTGTCACAGCTTATCCTTTTCTACAAAAGGATTGGGCCACCTTGCTTCACTTTATTTACTTTTGTTACTTGTTGCTCGTTACAAATTATCCTATCACAAAACTATCTGTTACCACTTATTTCAGTACTTGTAGAGAATACCTTGCTGGAAACCGCTTATCATTTCCTTCTGCTCCTTGTTGGGTTTGACACTCTTACTTATCGAAAGGACTACGACAGATCCCCTATACTTGTGGGTCATCAAGACTCTTTTCTGGCGCCATTGCCGGGGAGTGAAGCGCCTTTGGTAGGTGGAATTTGGTAAGGAAAAATTTATATAGTGTGCTGAAATTTACTGTCACTTATTACTATGGAAAGTAATCCTCTGAGGGGCTTGTTCGGGGTATCTTCACCTCGACTAGTAGAGCAAAGAGGTGCTCCTCAACCTATTGAACCTACTGAAAATGAATATGAAAATGAAAATGCTTGCTTTGAAGTTCCTGCAGGTATGATAGAAAAACTGCTAGCTAATCCATTTCTAGGAGATGGAACGAAACATCCTGATGAACATTTGATATATGTGGACCAAGTTTGTGGATTATTTAAGCTTGCAGGTGTACCCGGAGATGTTGTTAAGAAGAAGGTCTTTCCCTTATATTTGAGGGGAGATGCATCGACATGGTATAGGCTATGTGATGATATGAGGTCTTGGAATTACAAACGATTGAAATTGGAATTTCATCAGAAGTTTTATCCTATGCATCTTGTTCATCGTGATCGCAATTATATATATAATTTTTGGCCTCACGAAGGAGAAAGCATCGCTCAAGCTTGGGTGAGGCTTAAGTCAATGTTATATTCATGCCCCAATCATGAGCTCTCAAGAGAAATGATTATTCAAAAAATTTTATGCTCGGCTTTCTGATAACAATCGCACCATGCTTGATACTTCTTGTACTGGCTCTTTTATGATGAAGACTATTGAATTCAAATGGAATTTATTGGAAAGAATTAAACGCAACTCTGAAGATTGGGACCTCCACAATGGTAAGGAGTCAAATATGACACCTAGTTTTGGTTGTGTTAAATCTTTTATGGATACTGATATTTTTCTTAAATTTAGCACTAAATATGGACTTGACTCTGAGATAGTAGCTTCTTTCTGTGAATATTTTTCTACTTATGTTGATCTCCCCAAGGAGAAGTGGTTTAAATATCATCCTCCCATAGAAGTAAAAGTAGCTGCACCTATTAAAGTTGAAGAAAAAACTATTACTTATAATGATCCTATTGTTCCTACTTCTTATGTTGAGAAACCCCCTTTCCCTGTTAGGATAAAGGATCATGCTAAAGCTTCAACTGTGGTTTGTAAAAGCAATATCAAAACATATACACCTCCAGAGCAAGTTAAAGTTGAACCTAATATTGCTATTACTAAAGATCTCCTGTCTGATAATATTGATGGGCATGTTATTTATTTCTGTAATGAAACTGCTAGAATTGCTAAACCCCGTGATAAAGATAAGCCTAGACCTGTGGTATGTATGCCTATTATTTCTGTTAAAATAGAAGATCATTGTTATCATGGCTTATGTGATATGGGTGCTAGTGTTAGTGCAATACCTTATTCCTTATACAAAGAAGTTATGCATGATATTGCACCTACTGAGATGGAAGATATTGATGTCACAATTAAACTTGCCAATAGAGATACTATTTCACCAATGGGAATTGATAGAGATGTTGAAGTCTTGTATGGGAAAACTAAATATCCAGCTGATTTTCTTGTTCTTGGTTCCCCACAAGATAGCTTTTGTCCCATTATATTTGGTAGACCCTTCTTAAATATTGTTAATGCCACCATAGATTGCAAAAGAGATGTTGTTACTGTCGGTTTAGATGATATGACTCATGAATTTAATTTTTCTAAATTTGGTAGACAACATCGTGAAGAAGAATTACCTAGTAAGGATGAAATTATTGGTCTTGCTTCTATTGCCGTACCTCCTAGTGATCCTTTAGAACAATATTTGTTAGACCATGAAAATGATATGTTTATGAATGAAAGAAGGGAATTAGATGAAGTATTCTTTAAACAGGAACCTATTCTGAAAAACAATTTACCTGTTGAAATCCTAGGGGATCCTCCTCCACCCAAGGGTGATCCCGTGTTTGAGCTTAAACCGTTACCTGATACTCTTAAATATGCTTATCTTGATGACAAAAAGATATATCCTGTTATTATTAGTGCTAACCTTTAAGAGCATGAGGAAGAGAGATTATTGAAAACTCTGAAGAAGCACCGTGCTGCTATTGGGTATACTCTTGATGATCTTAAGGGCATTAGTCCCACTCTATGTCAACATAAAATTAATTTGGAAGAAGATGCTAAACCAGTTTGTGATCATCAACGCCGGCTGAATCCTAAAATGAAAGAAGTGGTAAGAAAGGAGATACTAAAGCTCCTTCAGGTAGGTATAATTTATCCCGTTGCTGATAGTCAGTGGGTAAGCCCTGTCCATTGTGTCCCCAAGAAGGGAGGTATTACTGTTGTTCCTAATGATAAAGATGACTTGATTCCTCAAAGAACTATTATAGGTTATAGGATGGTAATTGATTTCTGCAAATTAAAAAAGGCTACTAAAAAGGATCATTACCCCTTACCTTTTATCGATCAAATGCTAGAAAGATTATCTAAACATACACATTTCTGCTTTCTAGATGGTTATTCTGGTTTCTCTCAAATACCTGTGTCAGCCAAAGATCAATCAAAGACTACTTTTACATGCCTTGGTACTTTTGCTTATAGACGTATGCCTTTTGGTTTATGTAATGCACCTGCTACCTTTCAAAGATGCATGATGGCTATATTCTCTGACTTCTGTGAAAAGATTTGTGAGGTTTTCATGGATGACTTTTCCATCTATGGATCTTCTTTTGATGATTGCTTGAGCAACCTTGATCGAGTTTTGCAGAGATGTGAAGAAACTAATCTTGTCTTGAATTGGGAAAAGTGCCACTTTATGGTTAATGAAGGTATTGTCTTGGGGCATAAAGTTTCTGAAAGAGGTATTGAAGTTGATAAAGCCAAGGTCAATGCTATTGAAAAGATGCCATGTCCCAAGGACATCAAAGGTATAAGAAGTTTCCTTGGTCATGCCAGTTTTTATAGGAGGTTCATTAAGGACTTCTCAAAAATCTCTCGGCCCCTGACTAATTTATTACAAAAGGATATACCGTTTGTTTTTTATGATGATTGTGTAGAAGCATTTGAAATACTTAAGAAAGCATTGATCTCTGCAACTATTGTTCAGCCACCTGATTCGAATTTACCCTTTGAAATTATGTGTGATGCCAGTGATTATGCTGTAGGTGCTGTTCTAGGAGAAAGAGTTGATAAGAAACTAAATGTTATTCAATATGTTAGTAAAACTTTAGACAATGCTCAAAGAAACTATGCTACTACTGAAAGGGAATTCTTAGCAGTTGTATTTTCTTGTGATAAGTTCAGACCTTATATTGTTGATTCTAAAGTAACTATTCACATTGATCATGCTGCTATTAAATATCTTATGGAAAAGAAAGAAGCTAAACCTAGACTTATTAGATGGGTTCTCTTGCTACAAGAATTTGATTTGCATATTGTTGATAGAAAAGGAGCTGAGAACCCCACTGCATACAACTTGTCTAGGCTAGAAAATGTGCTTGATGACCCACTACCTATTGATGATAGCTTTCCTGATGAGCAATTAAATGTCATAAATGCTTCTCATACTGCTCCATGGTATGCTGATTATGCTAATTACATTGTTGCTAACTTCATACCACCTAGTTTCACATACCAGCAAAAGAAAAAGTTCTTCTATGATTTGAGGCATTACTTTTGGGATGACCCACATCTTTATAAAGAAGGAGTAGATGGTGTTATTAGACGTTGTGTACCTGAGCATGAACAGGAACAGATCCTACGCAAGTGTCACTCCAAAGCTTATGGAGGACACCATGCTGGAGATAGAACTGCACATAAGGTACTAAAATCTGGCTTTTATTGGCCTACTCCTTCAAGGATGCCCGTAAGTTTGTCTTATCTTGTGATGAATGTCAAAGAATTGGTAATATTAGCAGACGTCAAGAAATTCCTATGAACTATTCACTTGTTATTGAACCATTTGATGTTTGGGGCTTTCACTATATGGGACCTTTTCCTTCCTCTAATGGATATACACATAGTTTAGTTGCTGTTGATTATGTTACTAAGTGGGTAGAAGCTATTCCAACTAGTAGTGCTGATTATAACACTTCTATTAAAATGCTTAAAGAAGTTATTTTTCCAAGATTTAGAGTCCCTAGATATTTAATGACTGATGGTGGTTCACATTTTATTCATGGTGCTTTCCGTAAAATGCTTGCTAAATATGATGTTAATCATAGAATTGCATCTCCTTATCACCCTTAGTCTAGTGGTCAAGTAGAATTGAGTAATAGAGAACTGAAATTAATTTTGCAAAAGACTGTTAATAGATCTAGAAAGAATTGGTCCAAGAAACTTGATGATGCATTATGGGCCTATAGAACTGCATATAAAAATCCTATGGGTATGTCTCCGTATAAAATGGTCTATGGAAAAGCATGCCACTTACCTCTCGAACTAGAACACAAGGCTTATTGGGCTATTAAAGAACTTAATTATGATTTTAAACTTGCCGGTGAGAAGAGGTTATTTGACATCATCTCACTTGAGGAATGGAGAACCCAAGCCTACGAAAATGCCAAGTTGTTTAAAGAAAAGGTTAAAAGATGGCATGACAAAAGGATACAAAAGAGTGAGTTTAATGTAGGCGATTATGTATTGCTATACAACTCTCATTTAAGATTTTTTGCAGGAAAACTTCTCTCTAAATGGGAAGGTCCTTACGTTATCGAAGAGGTCTACCGTTCTGGTGCCATAAAAATCAACAACTTCGAAGGCACAAATCCGAAGGTGGTAAACGGTCAAAGAATCAAACATTATATCTCAGGTAATCCCATAAATGTTGAAACCAATGTTATTGAAACCGTAACCCCGGAGGGATACATAAGGGACACTTTCCGGAACGTTTCAGACTCCGAAAAGGAATGGGTATGTGGTACGGTAAGTAAACCAACTCCAAAACAGTTTTTAAGGCAATATTTCTCCGTTTTGGAATATTTAGAAAAACAGAAAAATAAGCAGCAGTCCGGGAAGGACACGAGGGCTCCACGAGGGTGGAGGGCGCGCCCTACCCCCTTGGGCGCGCCCCCTACCTCGTGGGCACCTCGTGTGCTCTCCGGACTCCGTTTTCGTACATGACACGTATTTTGGTCGGTAAAAATTAATTATATAATCTCCCGGGGGTTTTGACTCCCGTATCACGCAAAAATCTCTTGTCTTTGTTTTGAGCCGTCCAGCTGCAGATAGAGCAGCATGTCATCCCAGGATTCGAAAGGAGAAAGCTACGTGGCTGATTACCTTGCAGATCCTAAGGTCTATGGGGATGTGGAGCATGGCGGTTGGACTACGGAAGAAGAAGAGGACTATGAACCCAAGGGAAAGGAGGAGACAAGCTCAGATGAATATGAAGTCCCACTACCTCAACCTGGGGACATGCATGTGGAGTTCAAAAAGTCAAGCCGCCCGGATAGGGTAAAGAAACCTAAGATCGAGTTTATCCCTTTTTGCCTCTTGCAGGAGAACAAGCAGGAACTATGCAAAAAGATACTGAGCTTGGAGCAAGAGATCGAGGACCTAAGGGACCAAAATTCTGTCCTCAAGCACAAATTAAGGAAGAAGCCTATGCCATCAACAAAATCACCACCGTCTCCACCAACAAAGAAGAATTCAGTTTCTGGTATGGGCACTCCACTTGGCAACTGCCAAGCTTGGGGGAGTGCCCCGGTATCGTATCACCATCACTTTTATCTTTACCATTTTTCTTAGTTCGATCCTTTTGGTAATATCTTGATCTAGTAGAATAAAAGTTCTTAGTATGATCTAGTTATGAGTTTTGCTTTATCATCCTTCTATGTAATCGAGTCCGTGAGCTATATAATAAAGATTAGTGTTGAGTCAAGGGCTTGATTATTTTGCCATGATCCTAAGTGAATAAAAGAATAGAGAAAGCAATAAAAAGAAACAAAGAGATCATGTGAGTCTTATGGAGAGTAATGAGCTCACATAGAAAGAGTATGATGAATAAAAGTTGTTGAGGGTTGACAAACACAGTTTTGGTCATTGTTGCAATTAATAGAAAGTAATAAAGAAAGAGAGGTCTTCACATATAAATATACTATCTTGGACATCTTTTATGATTGTGAGCACTCATTAAAATATGACATGCTAAAGAGTTGACATTGGACAAGGAAGACAACATAATGGGTTATGTTTTCTTACATCTGAGATGAATTATATTGTCTTGGATCTTCCAACATGATGAGCTTGCCTTTCCCCCTCATGTTAGCCAGATTCATTGCACCAAGTAGAGATACTACTTGTGCTTCCAAATACCCTTAAACCTGTCTTGCCATAAGAGTACACCATATCTACCTATGGATTGAGTAAGATCCATCAAGTAAGTTGTCATCGGTGCAAGCAATAAAAATTGCTCTCTAAATATGTATGATTGATTGGTGTGGAGGAAATAAGCTTTATACGATCGTGTGATATGGAAGTAATAAAAGCGACAGACTGCATAATAAAGGTCCATATCATAAGTGGCAATATAAAGTGATGTTCTTTCGCATTAGGATTTTGTGCATCCAACCATAAAAGTGCATGACAACCTCTGCTTCCCTCTGCGAAGGGCCTATCTTTTACTTCTATCTCCTACATTGTATAAGAGTCATGGTGATCTTCACCCTTCCTTTTTATATTTTATCCTTTGGCAAGCACAATATGTTGGAAAAGATCCTGGTATATATGGCTAATTGGATGTGAGCTTTCATGAACTATTACTGTTGACATTACCATTGAGGTAAAACGTTGGGAGGCAAAACTATAAGCCCCTATCTTTCTCTGTGTCCGATTAAAACTCCATACCCATAAGTATTGCGTGAGTGTCAGCAATTGTGATAGATTATATGATAGTTGAGTATGTGGACTTGCTGAAAAGCTCTTATACATTGACTCTTTCCTATGTTATGATAAATTGCAATTGCTTCAATGACCGAGATTGTAGTTTGTTAGTTTTCAATGAAGTTTACGATTCATACTTGATATTGTGATTGAATTATTACTCTAGCATAAGAGATTATATGACAAGAATTATATAAGTTGTTGTTCTAAGAATGATCATGATGCCCTCATGTCCGTATTTTATTTTTATCGACACCTCTATCTCTAAACATGTGGACATATTTTTCGATTTCGGCTTTTCGCTTCAGGACACGCAAGGTCTAAGCTTGGGGGGTTGATATGTGCATTTTGCATCATGCTTTTATATCAATATTTATTGCATTATGGGTTGTTATTACACATTATGTCACAATACTTATGCCTATTCTCTCTTATTTTACAAGGTTTACATAAAGAGGGAGAATGCCAGCAGCTGGGATTCTGGGCTGGAAAAGGAGCAAATATTAGAGACCTATTCTGCACAGCTCCAAAAGTCCTGAAACTTCACGGATGATGTTTTCAAAATATATAAAAAAATACTGAGCGCAAGAACCTCACCAGGGGGGCCACACCCTTCCCACGAGGGTGGGGGTGCGCCCTACCCCCTTGGGGGTGCCCCCCTACCTCATGGGCCCCCTGGTGGCCCTCCGGTGGCCATCTTCTGCTATATGGAGTCATTCGATGGGAAACAAGCAATCTTCTCAGACGAAACTCCGCCGCCACGAGGCGGAACCTTGGCGGAACCAATCTAGGGGTCTGGCGGAGCTGTTCTGCCGGGGAAACTTCCCTCCCGGAGGGGGAAATCATCGCCATTGTCATCACCAACGCTCCTCTTATCGGGAGAGAGCAATCTCCATCAACATCTTCATCAGCACCATCTCATCTCAAAACCCTATTTCATCTCTTGTATCCAATTCTTGTCTCCAAGTCCGGGATTGGTGCTAGTAGGTTGCTAGTAGTGTCAATTACTCCTTGTAGTTGATGCTAGTTGGTTTAATTGGTGGAAGATCATATGTTCAGATCCTATATGCATATTAATACCCCTCTGATTATGAACATGTTTATGCTTTGTGAGTAGTTACTTTTGTTCCTGAGGACATGGGAGAAGTCTTGCTATTAGTAGTCATTTGAATTTGGTATTCGTTCGATATTTTGATGAGATGTATGTTGTCTCTCCTCTAGTGGTGTTATGTGAACGTCGACTACATGATGCTTCACCATTATTTGGGCCTAGAGGAAGGCATTGGGAAGTAATAAGTAGATGATGGGTTGCTAGAGTGACAGAAGCTTAAACCATAGTTTATGCGTTGCTTCGTAAGGGGCTAATTTGGATCCGTATGTTTCATGCTATGGCTAGGTTTACCTTAATACTTTTGTTGTATTTGTGTATGCTTGCAATAGAGGTTAATCATAAGTGGGATGCTTGTCCAAGTAAGGACAGCACCCAAGCACCGGTCCACCCACATATCAGATTATCAAAGTACCGAACGCGAATCATATGAACATGATGAAAACTAGCTTGACGATATTCCCACGTGTCCTCGGGAGCTCTTTACATATAAGAGTTTGTACAGGCTTGTCCTTTGCTACAAAAGGATTGGGCCACCTTGCTTCACTTTATTTACTTTTGTTACTTGTTTCTCGTTACAAATTATCCTATCACAAAACTATCTGTTACCACTTATTTCAGTACTTGCAGAGAATACCTTGCTGGAAACCGCTTATCATTTCCTTCTGCTCCTCATTGGGTTCGACACTCTTACTTATCGAAAGGGCTATGACAGATCCCCTATACTTGTGGGTCATCAGCCAACACAGATATGCTCCTTGGTTGTTTGTTGTGACAGACTGTGCATCACCCCTTTGTTGGGAAACGTTATAGGGAAAATAAAAAATTTCTACACACATGCAAGATATATCCATGGAGATGCATAGCTACGAGAGGGGAGAGTGTGTCTATGTGCCCTCGTAGACTGTTAAGCGGAAGCGTTTATTACGTGGTTGATGTATTCGTACTCTTCGCGATCCGATCATGATCCAACCAATCTAGTGCCGAATAGACGGCACCTCCGAGTTTAGCACACGTGTGGCTCGATGATGTCTGCTCCTTCTTGATCCATCAAGTGGGAGAGGAGAAGTAGATGGGGTCACAATCAACACGACAACATGGAGGTGATGGTGGTGGTGGAGTACCGATAGCGCTTTGCTAAGCGTCGCTGGGATGAGGCGATGGAACTATGGAGTAACGGGAGAGAGAGGGGCAACAAGGGCTTGGTGTGTCCTCCTGGGGCACTCCCTCCCCTCTATATATAGCTAGATGGGTGTGGGAAACAGCCCCTCCAAGCCCTAGGGTGTGGCTAAGGGGGAGAGGACTTGGACTCCAAGTCCAATCCTATTCCTACTAGGACTCCTTCCTTTTTTGCCTTCCCTAGCCACATGGGCTTCTAAGGACTTGGTGTGCCTAGCCCAATAAGGCTAGGGTGCCTCCCCTCAGCCCATGCTAGCCCTTGGGTCATGGTGGACCCACTTATGGACTACCGGACCCCTCCGGAATCCTCCGAAACCTTCTAGAAGCTTCCCGGTACAATACCGGAAAAACTACACCTTTTTCCGGAACCCAAAATATGACTTCCCACATATAAATCTTTACCTCTCGACCACTCCGAGACTCCTCGTGATGTCCGGGACTCCGAACAACATTTGGTTACCACTCATCAAATATCCCAATACTACTCTAGCGTCAAGGAACATTAGGCGTGCGACCCTGCGGGTTCGGGAATTATGTAGTCCTGACCGAAACACCTCTCCGGTCAATAACCAATAGCGGGACCTGGATGCCCTTATTAATTCCTACATATTCCATGAAGATCTTTTATTGGTTGAACCTTTATGACAATATACCTAATTTCTTTTGTCTGTTAGTATGTTACTTGCTCGAGATTCGATCGTTGGTATCTCTATACCTAGTTCAATCTCGTTACCGGCAAGTCTCTTCACTTGTTCCGTAATACATCATATTGCAACTAACTCCTTAGTCACTTTGCTTGCAAGCTTATTGTGATGTGTATTATCGAGAGGGCCCAGTGATACCTCTTCGATGCATGGAGTGACAAATCCCAATCTTGATTCACGCCAACTCAACAGACACCCTCGGAGATACCTATACAACATCTTTATGATCACCCAGTTACTTTGTGACGTTTGATAGCACACAAGGTATTCCTATGGTATCCGGGAGTTACATGATCTCATGGTCGAAAGAACATGTATTTTACATTAAGAGAGCAGTAGCAATAAACTGAACGATCGTATGCTAAGCTAATGGATGGGTCTTATCCATAACATCATTCTCCTAATGATGTGACCCCGTTATCAAATGACAACACATGCCCATGGTTAGGAAACCCTAACCATATTTGACCAACGAGCTAGTCTAGTAGAGAGGCTCACTAGGGACACAATATTTGTTTAGGTATTCACACATGTATTTAAGTTTCCGATCAATACAATTCTAGCAAGAATAATAAACCTTTATCATGCATAAGGAAATATAAAATAGCAACTTTATTATTGCCTCTAGGGCATATTTCCTTCAGTCTCCCACTTGCACTAGAGTCAATAATCTAGTTCACATCGCCATGTGACTAACACCCGAAGAGTTTACTAGAGTCACTAATCTAGTTCACATCATCATTTGATTAACACTCAAAAGAGCACTAAGGTGTGATCATGTTTTGCTGGTGAGATAGGTTTAGTCAACGGGTTTGCCACATTCAGATCCGTATGTATTTCGCAAATTTCTATGTCTACAATGCTCTACATGGAACTAATCTAGCTAATTTCTCGCATGTTCAATATGTATCTAGATTGAGACTTAGAGTCATCTAGATCAGTGTCAAAGATTGCATCGACATAACTCTTTACGACGAACTCTTTATCACCTCCATAACCGAGAAATATTTCCTTAGTCCTCTTAGGTAACTACGGACAATTATGACTCATGTCTAGTGATCTACTCCTGGATCACTATTGTACCCCCTTGCCAAACTCATGGCAAGGTACACAATATGTCTGGTACACAACATGGCATACTTTATAGAACCTATGGCTGAGGCATAGGGAATGACTTTCATTCTCTCTCTATCTTCTACCATGGTCGGGTTTTGAGTCTTACTTAACTTCACACCTTGTAATACAGGCAAGAACCCCTTCTTGGACTAAACCATTTTGAACTTCTTCAAATCTTATCGAGGTATGTGTTTTGTGAAAGTTCTGTTAAGTGTCTTGATCTATCCCTATAGATCTTGATGCTCAATATGTAAGTAGCTTCACCGAGGTCTTTCATTGAAAAATCCTTATTCAAGTATCCTTTTATGCAATCTAGAAATTCTATATCATTTCCAATAAACAATATGTCATCCACATATAGTATCAAAAAATGCTACAGAGCTCCCACTCACTTTCTTGT
>NC_053024.1:358080455-358117676 GCF_003073215.2 Triticum urartu
CAGGCAAGCACCGATGGATCCGCTCTTGCTGTGCGGCGCTCCAACGGTCTCGCCGTGCGGCGAGCCACAACCTATCGGCACGGACGCGCCTAGCTTGCTCTGCGGTGTGCCATCAATCATGTTGTGCGGGGAGCTGCAGCCTGTCGCCACTAACATGCCTATCTTGATCCGCGGCGCTCAAGAGCCATGCGCCAAAGGTTTGCTCAACCCTGGTGATGACGCGTATCACGACATCGTCCATCGCGTTGCCGGGGAGCGCCTCGGCCTCGACGGGCCGTGGCGCCTGCTCATTTTCCTCGTCGACAAGGTTGATGGCAGAGGCAGCGCTTTGGTGGGTTGGCATGCTTGGAAAAGGTGGATGTGCTACAGGCTGCGCTTGTCGCCTCCGTGCATCGCGCGCCGCCTAGGTTTATGTGCAATATCGCTGGGTGGCGGGAAACAGGTGAGGAAATGGCAGGAAACGGTGGCGTGTTCATAAAACGCCATCAATTAATGGAAACTTAGCATAGAAGGAACATCGAGCTAGCACAAGAAGTAGATGATGATCAGATGAACACGGACCACACTAGGGAGCCCGTCGGTGATGAATTCATCAATCACAAACGGTTGAATACTAGCAAGTGTTTGCCCACAACACACACGGCTTATTCCATCAGAAACAGGTCGGATGGATCAACTATATGCCACGTATCGCACATTTTCAAAAAGTAATGTGGTAGACCTTCTTTAACATGTGTTAAAAAATAAAAAATAATAAAAAACAAGGACCTCGAGGTTAAATTAAGAGATTTTGTGTAGATAGAGCATATCACATATCCAGATGACCGCCCATCCCCCAATGGCCAATAGATGTTGTGCAGACAGAGCATATCACATACGTCTTATTAGAAGCAATCGTGTGTGTTATTATCGGTCTTCACACACATTTCTGATTACAGACATGTTTGCCGCGTATCACACACATCTTGATATATTGAACCGTTTCTGTTCTCTTGTCTCAACACAAATAGTTCATCCGAGTGAACCGCATGCCGTATATCGAACACACCTTGATCTGGCTGACCGTTTCTTTTGTGTTGCCTAATCACAAACAGTTCATCCGAGTGAACCGTATGCCGTATATCGCACACACCTTCATCTGGCTGCCCATTTCTTTTGTTCCTCCTCATCGCAAACAGTTAATTGAACTGAACCGTATGCCCTGCATCGCACACGCGACTAAAATCGGAACCGTGTTTGATGCATCCTCCATCGCAAATGATTTCCACCTTTTGACAGTTTTTTACACCACCGTTTGCGATTATTGCATCACACATAGTTTCGTCGAAGGGTCTCTGATTATAGTGTCGCGTTAGCAGGATCCTCATTTTTTGGTACTAACCTATTGACATAGTGCCAAGTGCCAGTTGCTGTTTTTTGCATGTTTTTTACATCACAGAAAATCAATACCAAACGGAGTCCAAATGCCACGGAAGTTTACGGAGATTTTTATAGATCAGAAGACACGTAATGGGCCCTGGCTGCGCCCGGGGGGTGCTCTGAGGAGAGCACAACCCACCAGGGCGCGCCCTGGTGGGTTGTGCCCACCTCGGGTGCCCCCGGACCGCCTCTTTGCTCTATAAATACCCCAATATTCCCAAAACCCTAGGGGAGTCGACGAAATATTCGTCCAGCCGCCATTGAGTCCGGAACCACCAGATCCAATCTAGATACCATCTCGGATGGGGTTCACCACCTCCATTGGCGCCTCTCCGATGATGCGTGAGTAGTGATACGTCCATTTTGCATCATGCTTTTATATCAATATTTATTGCATTATGGGCTGTTATTACACATTATGTCACAATACTTATGCCTATTCTCTCTTATTTTACAAGGTTTACATAAAGAGGGAGTATGCCGGCAGCTGGGATTTTGGCTGGAAAAGGAGCACATAATAGAGATCTATTCTGCACAGCTCCAAAAGTCTTGAAACTTCACGGATGATGTTTCCCAAATATATAAAAAACATTGAGCGCAAGAACTTCACTAGGGGGGCCACACCCTGCCCACGAGGGTGGGGGGCGCGCCCTACCCCCTAGGCGTGCCCCCTGGTGGCCCTCCGGTGACCATCTTCTGCTATATGGACTCTTTCGATGGGAAAAAAAATTATAAGCCATCTTCTCGGACGAAACTCCGCCGCCACGAGGCGGAACCTTGGCGGAACCAATCTAGGGTTCTGGCGGGGCTGTTCTGCCGGGGAAACTTCCCTCCCGGAGGGGGAAATCATCGCCATCGTCATCACCAACGCTCCTCTCATCGGAAGAGGGCAATCTCCATCAATATATTCATCAGCACCATCTCATCTCAAAACCATAGTTTATCTCTTGTATCCAATTCTCGTCTCCAAGTCCGGAATTGGTGCTAGTAGGTTGCTAGTAGTGTTAATTACTCCTTGTAGTTGATGCTAGTTGGTTTAATTGGTGGAAGATCATATGTTCAGATCCTGTATGCACATTAATACCCCTCTGATTATGAACATGTTTATGCTTTGTGAGTAGTTACTTTCGTTCCTGAGGACATGGGAGAAGTCTTGCTATTAGTAGTCATGTGAATTTGCTATTCATTCAATATTTTGATGAGATGTATGTTGTCTCTCCTCTAGTGGTGTTATGTGAACGTCAACTACATGACACTTCACCATTATTTGGGCCTAGAGGAAGGCATTGGGAAGTAATAAGTAGATGATGGGTTGCTAGAGTGACAGAAGCTTAAACCCTAGTTTATGCGTTGCTTCGTAAGGGGCTGATTTGGATCCATATGTTTCATGCTATGGTTAGGTTTACCTTAATACTTTTGTTGTATTTGCGGATGCTTGCAATAGAGGTTAATCATAAGTGGGATGCTTGTCCAAGTAAGGGCAACACCCAAGCACCGGTCCACCCACATACCAAATTATCAAAGTACCGAACGCGAATCATATGAACGTGATGAAAACTAGCTTCACGATATTCCCATGTGTCCTCGGGAGCGCTTTACATCATATAAGAGTTTGTCCAGGCTTGTCCTTTGCTACAAAAAGGATTGGGCCACCTTGCTGCACCTTATTTACTTTTGTCACTTGTTGCTCATTACAAATTATCTTATCACAAAACTATCTATTACCACTTGTTTCAGTACTTGTAGAGAATACCTTGCTAGAAACCGCTTATCATTTCCTTCTGCTCCTCGTTGGGTTTGACACTCTTACTTATCGAAAGGACTACGATAGACCCCCTAAACTTGTGGGTCATCAAGAGTCTTTTTTGGCACCGTTGCCGGGGAGTGAAGCGCCTTTGGTAGGTGCAATTTGGTAAGGAAAAATTTATATAGTGTGCTGAAATTTACTCTCACTTGTTACTATGGAAAGTAATCCTCTGAGGGGCTTGTTCGGGGTATCTTCACCCCGACCAGTAGAGCAAAGAGTTGCTCCTCAACCTACTGAAAATGAAAATGCTTGCTTTGAAATTCCTTTGGGTATGGTAGAAAAACTGCTAGCTAATCCTTTTTTAGGAGGTGGAACAAAACATCCTGATGAGCATCTAATATATGTGGATGAAGTTTGTGGATTATTTAAGCTTGCAGGTGTACCCGGAGATGTTGTTAAGAAGAAGGTCTTCCCTTTATCTTTGAGGGGAGATGCATCGACATGGTATAGTCTATGTGATGATATGGAGTCTTGGAACTACAAACGATTGAAATTGGAATTTCATCAAAAGTTTTATCCTATGCATCTTGTTCATCGTGATCGTAATTATATATATATATATAATTTTTGGCCCCGCGAAGGAGAAATCATTGCTCAAGCTTGGGGGAGGCTTAAATCAATGTTATATTCATGCCCCAATAATGAGCTCTCAAGAGAAATGATTATTCAAAAATTTTATGCTCAGCTTTCTGGTAACAATCGCACCATGCTTGATACTTCTTGTGCTGGCTCTTTTATGATGAAGACTATTGAATTCAAATGGGATTTATGGGAAAGAATTAAACGCAACTCCGAAGATTGGGACCTCGACAATGGTAAGGAGTCAGGTATGACACCTAGTTTTGATTGTGTTAAATCTTTTATGGATACCGATATTTTTCGTAAATTTAGCACTAAATATGGACTTGACTTTGAGATAGTAGCTTCTTTCTGTGAATCTTTTGCTGCTTATGTTGATTCCCCAAGGAGAAGTGGTTTAAATATCATCCTCCCATAGAAGTAAAATTAGCTGCACCTATTAAAGTTGAAGAAAAGACTATTACTTATAAAGATCCTATTGTTCCTACTTCTTATGTTGAGAAACCACCTTTCCCTGTTAGGATAAAGGATCATGCTAAAGCTTCAACTATGGTTCGTAAAAGCAATATTAAAACATATACACCTCCTGAGCAAGTTAAAGTTGAACCTAATATTGCTATTGTTAAAGATCTCTTGTCTGATAATATAGATGGGCATGTTATTTATTTCTGTAATGAAACTGCTAGAATTGCTAAACCCTGTGATACAGATAAACCTAGACCTGTGGTAGGCATGCCTGTTATTTATGTTAAAATAGGAGATCATTGTTATCATGGCTTATGTGATATGGGTGCTAGTGCTAGTGAAATACCTTATTCTTTATACCAAGAAATTATGCATGACATTGCACCCGCCGAGTTAGAAGATATTGATGTCACAATTAAACTTGCTAATAGAGATACTATTTCACCAATGGGAATTGTTAGAGATGTTGAAGTCTTGTGTGGGAAAACAAAATATCCTGCTGATTTTCTTGTTCTTGTTTCCCCATAAGATAGTTTTTGTCCCATTATATTTGGTAGACCCTTCTTAAATACTGTTAATGCTACCGTAGATTGCAAAAGGGATGTTGTTACTGTCGGTTTAGATGATATGACTCATGAATTTAGTTTTTCTAAATTTAGTAGACAACACCATGAAGAAGAATTACCTAGTAAGGATGAAATTATTGGTCTTGCTTCTATTGCCGTACCTCCTAGTGATCCTTTAGAACAATATTTGCTAGACCATGAAAATGATATGTTTATGAATGAAAGAAGGGAATTAGATGAAGTATTCTTTAAACAGGAACCTATTCTGAAAAACAATTTACCTGTTGAAATCCTAGGGGATCCTCCTCCACCCAAGAGTGAATCCGTGTTTGAGCTTAAACCGTTACCTGATACTCTTAAATATGCTTATCTTGATGAGAAAAAGATATACCCTGTTATTATTAGTGCTAACCTTTTAGAACATGAAGAAGAGAGATTATTAAAAACTCTGAAGAAGCACCGTGCTGCTATTGGGTATACTCTTGATGATCTTAAGGGCATTAGTCCCACTCTATGTCAACATAAAATTAATTTGGAAGAAGATGCTAAACCAGTTCGTGATCATCAACGCTGACTGAATCCTAAAATGAAAGAAGTGGTAAGAAAGGAGATACTAAAGCTCCTTGAGGCAGGTATAATTTATCCCGTTGCTGATAGTAAGTGGGCAAGTCCTGTCCATTGTGTCCCTAAGAAGGGAGGTATTACTGTTGTTCCTAATGATAAAGATGATTTGATTCCTCAAAGAATTATTACTGGTTATAGGATGGTAATTGATTTCTGCAAATTAAATAAGGCTACTAAAAAATATCATTACCCCTTACCTTTTATCAATCAAATGCTAGAAAGATTATCCAAACATACACATTTTTGCTTTCTAGATGGTTATTCTGGTTTCTCTCAAATACCTGTGTCAGCCAAAGATCAATCAAAGACTACTTTTACATGCCCTTTTGGTACTTTTTCTTATAGACGTATGCCTTTTGGTTTATGTAATGCACCTGCTACCTTTCAAAGATGCATGGAGGCTATATTCTCTGACTTTTGTGAAAAGATTTGCGAGGTTTCCATGGACGACTTTTCCGTCTATGGATCTTCTTTTGATGATTGCTTGAGCAACCTTGATCGAGTTTTGCAGAGATGTGAAGAAACTAATCTTGTCTTGAATTGGGAAAAGTGCCAATTTATGGTTAATGAAGGTATTATCCTAGGGCATAAAGTTTCTGAAAGAGGTATTGAAGTTGATAAAGCCAAGGTTGATGCTATTGAAAAGATGCCATGTCCCAAGGGCATCAAAGGTATAAGAAGTTTCCTTGGTCATGCCGTTTTTTATAGGAGGTTCATCAAGGACTTCTCAAAAATCTCTCGGCCTTTGACTAATTTATTACAAAAAGATATACCATTTTTCTTTGATGATGATTGTGTAGAAGCATTTGAAATACTTAAGAAAGCATTGATCTCTGCACCTATTGTTCAGCCACCTGATTGGAATTTACCCTTTGAAATTATGTGTGATGCTAGTGATTATGCTGTAGGTGCTGTTCTAGGACAAAGAGTTGATAAGAAACTAAATGTTATTCAATATGCTAGTAAAACTCTAGACAATGCTCAAAGAAATTATGCTACTACTGAAAAAGAATTCTTAGCAGTTGTATTTGCCTGTGATAAGTTTAGACCTTATATTGTTGATTCTAAAGTAACTATTCACACTGATCATGCTGCTATTAAATATCTTATGGAAAAGAAAGATGCTAAACCTAGACTTATTAGATGGGTTCTCTTGCTACAAGAATTTGATTTACATATTGTTGATAGAAAAGGAGCTGAGAACCCCGTTGCAGACAACTTGTCTAGGTTAGAAAATGTGCTTGATGACCCACTACCTATTGATGATAGCTTTCCTGATGAGCAATTAAATGTCATAAATACTTCTCATACTACTCCATGGTATGCTGACTATGCTAATTACATTGTTGCTAAGTTTATACCACCTAGTTTCACATACCAGCAAAACAAAAAGTTCTTTTATGATTTGAGGCATTACTTTTGGGATGACCCACATATTTATAAAGAAGGAGTAGATGGTGTTATTAGACGTTGTGTACCTGAGCATGAACAGGAACAGATCCTACGCAAGTGTCACTCCAAAGCTTATGGAGGACACCATGCTGGAGATAGAACTGCACATAAGGTACTGCAATCTGGTTTTTATTGGCCTACTCTCTTCAAGGATGCCCGTAAGTTTGTCTTATCTTGTGATGAATGTCAAAGAATTGGTAATATTAGTAGACATCAAGAAATTCCTATGAATTATTCACTTGTTATTGAACCATTTGATGTTTGGGGCTTTGACTATATGGGACCTTTTCCTTCCTTTAATGGTAATACACATATTTTAGTTGCTGTTGATTATGTTACTAAGTGGGTAGAAGCTATTCCAACTAGTAGTGCTGATCATAACACTTCTATTAAAATGCTTAAAGAAGTTATTTTTCCAAGGTTTGGAGTCCCTAGATATTTAATGATGACTGATGGTGGCTCACATTTTATTCATGGTGCTTTTCGTAAAATGCTTGCTAAATATGATGTTAATCATAGAATTGCATCTCCTTATCACCCTCAGTCTAGTGGTCAAATAGAATTGAGTAATAGAGAACTCAAATTAATTTTGCAAAAGACTGTTAATAGGTCCAGAAAGAATTGGTCCAAGAAACTTGATGATGCATTATGGACCTATACAACTGCATATAAAAATCCTATGGGTATGTCTCCGTATAAAATGGTCTATGGAAAAGCATGTCACTTACCTCTCGAACTAGAACACAAGGCTTATTGGGCTATTAAAGAACTTAATTATGATTTTAAACTTGCTGGTGAGAAGAGGTTATTTGATATTAGCTCACTTGATGAATGGAGAACCCAAGCCTACGAAAATGCCAAGTTGTTTAAAGAAAAAGTTAAAAGATGGCATGACAAAAGGATACAAAAGCGTGAGTTTAATGTAGGTGATTATGTATTGCTATACAACTCTCATTTAAGATTTTTTGCAGGAAAACTTCTCTCTAAATGGGAAGGCCCTTACGTTATCGAGGAGGTCTACCGTTCCAGTGCCATAAAAATCAACTACTTTGAAGGCACAAATCCGAAGGTGGTGAACGGTCAAAGAATCAAACACTATATCTCAGGTAATCCCAGAAATATTGAAACCAATGTTATTGAAACCGTAACCCCGGAGGAATACATAAAGGACACTTTTCGGAATGTTTCAGACTCCGAAAAGGAATAGGTATGTGGTCCGGTAAGTAAACCGACTCCAAAACAGTTTTCAAGGCAATATTTCTCGGTTTTGGAATATTTAGAAAAATAGAAAAATAAGCAGCAATCCGGAAAGGACACAAGGGATCCACGAGGGTGGAGGGCGCACCCTACCCCCTGGGCGCGCCCCTACCTCGTGGGCACCTCGTATGCTCTCCGGACTCCGTTTTCTTAGAGGACACGTATTTTGGTCGGTAAAAATTCATTATATAATCTCCCAGGGGTTTTGACTCCTGTATCACGCAAAAATCTCCTGCCTTTGTTTCAAGCTGTTTTTCTGACAGATCTAGATTATTATGACGTCTCCAAGTGCTCCCAAGGACAAGTTCTTCGAGAAGGTCATCAACCCTTACCTCGCGGAGGTGCAACGACACCCTCAAACCATTGAGATGCATGATGGGTTGCTGCACATCCGTGATGCTGAGGGACCGAAGGGAACGAAAGCGTGGAGACGAGGCTCGAAGCAATGAAGCAACAAGTTTTCAAGTGTCAGGGGATGGTGGAGCGTGGACTCAACTCCAACTACATGATGATCGCATAGTTCACCAACAAACACAAGCTGGACGCCGACAACATCGGGGAGACCATCTTCAAGCTTCACGAGAAAATCGAGCACCTTCAAGCTCAGATCTACGACCTGCAAAACCAAAACTGTGAGTATGAATATAGATTCAAAAGGATGAGTTTGGCTGCAGATTTGAGGATCCCGGAGACTCGGTCATCCTTCTATGATGGTGAGTCTATGCCTTGGAAGAAGGACGACAAGCCTACACCATCAACAAAATCACCACCGTCTCCTCCAACAAAGGAGACATAATCACCTGGGTATGGGCACTCCACTTGGCAACTGCCAAGCTTGGGGGAGTGCCCCGGTATCATATCACCATCACTTTTATCTTTACCGTTTTTCTTAGTTCGATCCTTTTGGTAATATCTTGATCTAGTAGAATAAAAGTACTTAGTATGATCTAGTTGTTAGTTTTGCTTTATTACCCCTCTATGTAATCGAGTCCGTGAGCTATATAATAAAGATTAGTGTTGAGTCAAGGGCTTGATTATTTTGCCATGATCCTAAGTGAATAAAAGAAAAGAGAAAGAAGTAAAAATAAACAAAGAGATCATGTGACTCTTATGGAGAGTAATGAGCTCACATAGAAAGAGTATGATGAATAAAAGTTATTGAGGGTTGACAAACATAGTTTTGGTCATCGTTGCAATTAATAGGAAGTAATAAAGAAAGAGAGGTCTTCACATATAAATATACTATCTTGCACATCTTTTATGATTGTGAGCACTCATTAAAATATGACATGCTAAAGAGTCGACATTGGACAAGGAAGACAACGTAATGGGTTATGTTTTCTTACATCTGAGATAAATTATATTGTCTTGGATCCTCCAACATGTTGAGCTTGCCATTCCCCCTCATGCTAGCCAAATTCATTGCACCAAGTAGAGATACTACTTGTGCTTCCAAACACCCTTAAACCATTTTTGCCATGAGAGTCCACCATACCTACCTATGGATTGAGTAAGATCCATCAAGTAAGTTGCCATCGGTGCAAGCAATAAAAATTGCTCTCTAAATATGTATGATTGATTGGTGTGGAAGATATAAGCTTTATACGATCATGTGATATGGAAGTAATAAAAGCGACAGACTGCATAATAAAGGTCCATATCACAAGTGGCAATATAAAGTGACGTTCTTTCGCATTAGGATTTTGTGCATCCAACCATAAAATCGCATGACAACCTCTGCCTCCCTCTGTGAACGGCCTATATTTTACTTTTATCTCCTACATTGCATAAGAGTCATGGTGATCTTCACCCTTCCTTTTTACATTTTATCCTTTGGCAAGCACAATATGTTGGAAAGATCTTGGTATATATGGCTAATTGGATGTGAGTTTTCATGAACTATTACTGTTGACATTACCCTTGAGGTAAAACGTTGGGAGGCAAAACTATAAGCCCCTATCTTTCTCTGTGTCCGATTAAAACTCCATACCCATAAGTATTGCGTGAGTGTCAGCAATTGTGAAAGATTATATGATAGTTGAGTATGTGGACTTGCTGAAAAGCTCTTATACATTGACTCTTTCCTATGTTATGATAAATTGCAATTGCTTCAATGACTGAGATTATAGTTTGTTAGTTTTCAATGAAGTTTATGATCCATACTTGAAATTGTGATTGAATTGCTACTCTAGCATAAGAAATCATATGACAAGAATTATGTAAGTTGCTGTTCTAAGAATGATCTTGATGCCCTCATGTCCGTATTTTATTTTTTATCGACACCTCTATCTCTAAACACGTGGACTTATTTTTGGATTTCGGCTTTTCGCTTGAGGACAAGCGAGGTCTAAGCTTGGGGGAGTTGATACGTCCATTTTGCATCATGCTTTTATATCAATATTTATTGCATTATGGGCTGTTATTACACATTATGTCACAATACTTATGCCTATTCTCTCTTATTTTACAAGGTTTACATAAAGAGGGAGAATGCCGGTAGCTGGGATTCTGGCTGGAAAAGGAGCAAATATTAGAGACCTATTCTACACAGCTCCAAAAGTCCTGAAACTTCACGGATGATGTTTCCCAAATATATAAAAAACATTGAATGCAAGAACTTCACCAGGGGAGCCACACCCTGCCCACGAGGGTGGGGGCGCGCCCTACCCCCTGGGCGTGCCCCCCTACCTCGTGGGCCCCCTGGTGGCCCTCCGGTGACCATCTTTTTCTATATGGACTCTTTCGATGGGAAAAAATCATAAGCCATCTTCTCGGACGAAACTCCGCCGCCACGAGGCGGAACCTTGGCGGAACCAATCTAGGGTTCTGGCGGGGCTGTTCTGCCGGGGAAACTTCCCTCCTGGAGGGGGAAATCATCGCCATCATCATCACCAACGCTCCTCTCATCGGGAGAGGGCAATCTCCATCAACATCTTCATCAGCACCATCTCATCTCAAAACCCTAGTTTATATCTTGTATCCGATTCTTGTCTCCGTGTCCAGAATTGGTTCTAGTAGGTTGCTAGTAGTGTTAATTACTCCATGTAGTTGATGCTAGTTGGTTTAATTGGTGGAAGATCATATGTTCAGATCCTATATGCACATTAATACCCCTCTGATTATGAACATGTTTATGCTTTGTGAATAGTTACTTTTGTTCCCGAGGACATGGGAGAAGTCTTGCTATTAGTAGTCATGTGAATTTGGTATTCGTTCGATATTTTGATGAGACGTATGTTGTCTCTCCTCTAGTGGTGTTATGTGAACGTCGACTACATGACACTTCACCATTATTTGGGCCTAGAGGAAGGCATTGGGAAGTAATAAGTAGATGATGGGTTGCTAGAGTGACAGAAGCTTAAACCCTAGTTTATGCGTTGCTTCGTAAGGGGCTGATTTGGATCCATATGTTTCATGCTATGGTTAGGTTTACCTTAATACTTTTGTTGTATTTGTGGATGCTTGCAATAGAGGTTAATCATAAGTGGGATGCTTGTCCAAGTAAGGGAAACACCCAAGCACCAGTCCACCCACATACCAAATTATCAAAGTACCGAACGCGAATCATATGAACGTGATGAAAACTAGCTTGGCGATATTCCCATGCGTCCTCGGGAGCGCTTTACATCATATAAGAGTTTTTCCAGGCTTGTCCTTTGCTATAAAAAGGATTGGGCCACCTTGCTGCACCTTATTTACTTTTGTCACTTGTTGCTCATTACAAATTATCTTATCACAAAACTATCTGTTACCACTTGTTTCAGTACTTGCAGAGAATACCTTGCTGGAAACCGTTATCATTTCCTTCTGCTCCTCATTGCGTTCGACACTCTTACTTATCAAAAGGACTACGATAGATCCCCTATACTTGTGGGTCATGAAGTAGTTCTTTGTAGACCTTCGGGTCCGTAGTTAGTAGCTAGATGGCTTCCTCTCTCCCTCTCTGAATTCTCAATACAATAGTCTCTTGGAGATCCATAAGATGTAACTCTTTTGCGGTGTGTTTTTTGGGATCGATGAACTTTGAGTTTATGACCAGATCTATCTTTTTATATCCATAAAAGTATTTGACTTTCTTTGATCTCTTTTATGCATGATCTCTTATAGCCTCGGATTTCTGCTTCGATATTTGGGTTTTGTTTGGCCAACTTGATCTATTTATCTTGTAATGGGAAGAGGTGCTTTGTAGTGGGTTCGATCTTACAGTGCTTGATCCCAGTGACAGAAGGGGAACCGACACGTATGTATCATTGCTACTAAGGATAAAATGATGGGGTCTATCTCTACATAGATAGATATTGTCTACATCATGTCATCGTTCTTATTGCATTACTCCGTTTTTCAGTGAACTTAATACACTAGATGTATGCTGGATAGTGGTCGATGTTTGGAGTAATACTAGTAGATGCATGCAGGCGTTGGTCTAGTAATCTTGGACATGATGCCTATGTAATGATCATTGCCTGGATATCGTCATGATTATTTGAAGTTCTATCAATTGCCCAACAATAATTTGTTCACCCACCCTTTTCTATTTTTCTCGAGAGAAGCCACTACTGAAACCTACGACCCCCATGTCTCTTTCTCATATTATTTGCCTTTGCGATCTATTTGCCTTTGCTTTTATTTTCACATCTATTAAACTAAAAACACAAAAATACCTTGCTGCAATTTATTCTTATTTATTTTATTAGGCGTTCGATCTATCAATTTACTGCAATTTATCTCACGTCCGTTTGCCTATCTTGAGGCGCCATACCCGGAAGGGATCGGCAACCCCTTGAACACGTGGGGTTGCGATGATTTGTTATTTGTGTGCTGGTGTTGTTTACGTTGTGTTGCTTGGTTCTCCTACTTGTTCGATAACCTTGGTTTCACATCTGAGGGAAATACCTACCACTACTGTGCTGCATCATCCCTTCCTCTTTGGGGAAATATCGACGTAGCTTCAAGACGCATCATACATCCATACATACTATCTTACAGAAATTATGACCATTATGGTCAAGTCTTACATAGATAAAGCCTTAAGGGATGAACACCAAATAAAACTCAAGCAGCGGAAATCTTCATCGATAAGTAGAACCCATACCATCTGCCTTAACCCTACAGGCATTCTGAGTGGGAAAGCGTCCTAGTTCGCATGTCCATCTCCAAAGAACTCTTCTTAGAACTCTTGCTCTTCCATGCCTTGCCAATTAAATAACTAGTGGCAAGCCAATGAGTACTTTGACTGTATTCCCAATCAACCCATGTTTTGGATCAAGGTACAACAATGCATCATAAAGGTTAGTTTTTGCAGAAAGCTAGTTTTGAGTGCTATGACATGTTCAACAACTTGTAAAGCATGCATCATAAGAATTTAAGTAACCATGAAGACAAGTTACAGATATCAACATAAATAGAGTTTGGAGATCAACTCCAGTTTAATCAACATGTCATGTCTTTTGACTTGACCCAAGTAATTCTTTCCACTCATCCATACACACTCACAGGTTTCGTAAACATGTGGACGTAGCCCAAGAGCGGTTACCCAACTGTCCTTGACCATGAACATGGCTATTCAAATAGTTTTACACTCTACAGAGGTTGCACACTTTACCCACAGGACTCTGGGAAGTTCCGTGTCAAGCCACGACTCACGGTATATTACACACCCGAGGTAAGCACCCGAACATTATCTTTCCTTTGAAAATACTAACAAAGAGTCCACTCGTTGGCCCGTGTCCTCACGATGCACATCATACGAGACTCACTCGAGATCATACCATCCGTGATGGGACGCAACGGTGTGCCTGGTGTCTGTAAAAACAGCCATAGTCGCCCTACCTGGCACGACTCTGTATCGAGAGAGCAACTCATACTCTCCCACCACTAGTAATGTAGGCTCCCTACTAGTATTGAGCAAAGTAATCAACAAAGCCTCGTCCCATAAGGGGTATTGTGGTTGGTTGGAATAACGGCCGCAACTTAAACCAACCCGTTTTCGAAATCACACTCACACAACTTGCTTTGGTACACCACTTCTTTATCAAGTTGTTACCTAGATCACCATCTGCATCGGGCATTAGTGGCACCCGATGTTTTTTTTGAAAAGTCTTTGAAAACATACTTGTCTCCATCACCATGCATATACCCATCCCATTTGCGTAGCAACTACTTTAGCATCCTACCTACTCCCACCAGCGTAACCCTCATAGGAAGGTAGGGTCATGCACCAAGCAAGTATCAACGAGGAAAGAAATGGGGCAACCCACCAAAGTGGTTACCCTTTCATCATGATTCCGATGCAACAATAACAAAGTGATATATGTCATGCATAAAAAAAGGGTTTCATAGACATGGTCAAGGGGCTGCTTGCCTAGCTCAAAAAAGTCCTTGGGGTCTTCAATGTCTCTAGTCCAGCTCCTTCATCAATGTCGTAATCTAATGTTGCAAATTAATGGCACACAATAAGGCAATAAAACAGAAAAACAAAGGTGCTCTTAAAAATGTTCAATCATTTTTGATAAATATTAGGATAAAAACTAAGAATGAAAAAAATCTTAGTTTTGGAATGGAAAAATTCTTAGTTTTGGAATTAGAGCTATAGAAACCGAGAAATGAATTTTCAAAGAGGGATTTAAATGCTCAAATTTGAATTTGAATTTGAACAATACAGAAAAGTGTGATGGACATGTATTAAAGTTACACCATCAAATAGGTGGGATTTTTATAAGAATATAGGAGCTGGAATTATTTCATTTGGGCAAATATTTTGATCTGTGGAATTTTTGCTAGTTTCTGGAAAAAGGAAAAGAAGGAATGGCACTATGCAACTGGGCCGATTCGGCCACAGTGCAGCAGGCCCAGAGGGGTTCCAGCCCGCGCGGCTGGCCACGTCGAAGGCGTATTCAGAGAATACACCTCCAACCGATGCAGCTTACCGCTTCACGCGCGGGGAAGATTTGAACCTGATGCGTGGGGCCCACACATCACAATGTGAGGCTGACCGATGAGCCCCATGGCCGTCGTCTTCAACCTCGGGCCAGAGAGGGCGGTGAGCTCACCGGCGATGATGCAGAGCACGGCGATGCAAGCGGATGGCACCGGCGTGTTCAGCGTCGTGTCACCGTTCGGGTGGTGGTGGAGGTGATTGTCGGAGCAGCCTGGTTTGCCGGCGACAAGGTCACACGGCGGAGGAGCTTCGTGCGGTGGTGGTTCTGGTCGTTCCCGGCTGCAAAAGGAGCGGGGAAGAGAGGGGAAAGGGTCAGCAAGGTGAGGCGGCTCCAGATCGAGAGAGAGTGGGGGCAGAGGATGTCTATATCGTGAGATCGACGGCGATCCGAGGCGGCGGAGCTCGATATCGATCTCAAGCTCGGGCGCTCCTGGAGATGAACTGGGGATGCAGGGGTTCTATTTGGAGTTGGAGAGGGCGAGGAATGGAGAGAAAGGGGCTCGGGTGGCCTTTAAGTAGGCGGGCGACGGCTCACCATGGACCAGTGCACCAGCGAGGTTGTTGCCATTGCTAGGGGTCACGGTGTCTCGTGTGTATGTGTCCGGGGCATTTGTAGAGATGGTCTACGACCAGGGGAAGGGAGAGAGAGCAGGTAAGGGTCAGGGGCATCGCACATGTGAGCTCGCCCATTTGAGCTCTTGGGCAGCCGGCGCACGTGCGAGGGAGGCAGCAGGAGGAAGAAGGAAGAGGGGGACATGGGTGTAGCATGGTGCGGACGTCAAGGCGCATCGTTAGGCGTGTGGGGAGGGCCGAGGTGGTCGGAGGCATCGGGCAGAGGGTGGCTATAGTGCCTTGGGCACTGTAGCACGCTCTATAGTGTGCATATGGTCGGCATGGCCATTTTAAAGGGCCAGGGGCATGTCCTCTTGTGTCTTGGGGCTGCCTCGGATGCTCTGGGTGGATAGGAGCTAGGTGGGGTGCTGCATATAGAAATGGGAGAGAGGAGGTGTTGCCATGGGTGAACAAAGAGAGAAAGAGGTGGGTTTCCCCCAATAATTGAGCTGTTGAAGGAGGAGAGTTAATGTAGGTAGGAGGTGACCTGGGGCAGCTGTGGTAAAATTTTTGGGCTAATGAAGATTAGTGGAAGAGGTCAAAATGATGATTTTGGAAAAATGGCAGAAGGTGTTTGATAAAGTTTTGGGCAAGCAAATGGATTCCACTTGACATGAGAATTAACAGGATCAAATGGCATATAGAATTGAGGTTGATCACCAAGTTTGAGTCCATTTGGAGAAAGTTGCTTGTATAACTTTAGCAAACCCTAGAAATCAGCAGAAATGGGTTTGCTTAGATCTAGCTAGGCTAATCCCTTCTCCTTGATGCACCACTTGGTGTAGTGTCACTATCTGGGTACTTGAGCATGTCCACAAAGTTTGGGATCAAATGGAGAAAGTTGGCAATGTAGAGTTGTTCATACTTGGATCTGGACAGAGAGGGTTTTGGGTCACTTTTGTGAACCAAAATGATTTTGATTTTGATGAAACTTTGCAAGATCATCACATTATGCATATGTGACTTGCTAGAATTTTCCTGGATTTATTCGAAATTATTTCTTATATAAATATTTCAAATACTTGAAATGAACAGAAATGGTTTTGGAGGGTTTTGTCCAATATTTTGAACATGACTATGTGTTGAAACTCATATATATGGAATATATATGTCCACTGAGTTTCCCTAATTTTTCTCAAATATTTTTGATACATTAAAATAATGCTAACCTATTAAAGATCATTTCTGGCCTTAAGAAAAAGCCTTTAAATAAAATAGAAAAATAACTTTTAAAATAATATTTTTGTGGGTTTTGGGAGTCCCATATCTAATAGGAGTCAAATATACTTTTTGAAAGATTTTTCACACTCTAAATTAAGTACTTGTAGTGCCAGCCTCAATTCATGGGTTTTTGGAAAACCTAATTTAGAAAATACTTTTAGGCCAAATTCTTTTTGTAAGAAAATACTATTCTTTCCTATACACATGGCATGATCGTCGGGCAAAGTTTTGGATCAAGGAGAAGGAGTATAAGAGTTGGAGGATTTATTTGATTTTATTGTACTTGCAAACAACACAAAAATCCAATCAAGTAAAGTCCAAAACACTCATAAAGTTTTTGTAAAACCACATTTTATCATGATTTATTAGCTTAAGTGCTTTGGCATGACAATCAGGGTGTGATAGACAACCGACATGAGCCTTAGGGTTGTCTCTTTATTGTATGAAGTGCAATTGCCATGTAATTGCTTTACTTCATCACTATGCGTTAGCGATAGTTGTAGAAGCAATAGTTGGCGTGACGACCTCGACGCAACGACACTACGATGGAGATCAAGGTGTCAAGCCGGTGCAGATGGAGATCATGACATTGCTTTGGAGATGGAGATCAAAAGCACAAGATGATGATGGCCATATCATGTCACATATTTTGATTGCATGTGATGTTTATTTTTTATACATCTTATTTTGCTTAGTACGACGGTGGCATTATAAGATGGCTCCTTCACTAAATTTCAAGGTAAAAGTGTTCTCCCTGATTATGCACCATTGCTACAGTTCATCGTGTTGAGACACCACGTGAGGATCGGGTGTGATAGACTCTACATTCACATACAACGGGTGTAAGACAGTTTTGCACATGCAAAATACTTAGGTTAAACTTGATGAGACTAGCATGTATATACATGGCCTCGAAACACTGGAGACCGAAAGGTCGAACATCACTACTGCAGGATGCTGCTAACGCGACACTACGATCAGAGACCCTTCGAGAAACTGTGTGCGATGCAATAATCGCAAATGGTGGTGTATGAAAACCGTCAAAAAAGGTGCAAAACGTTTGCGATGGAGGATGCATCAAACACGGTTCAGATTTTAGTTACATGTGCGATGAAGGGCATACGGTTCAGTTCAATTAACTGTTTGCGATGAGGAGGAACAAAAGAAATGGGCAGCCAGATGAAGGTGTGTGCGATATACGGCATACGGTTCACTCGGATGAACTGTTTGTGATTAGGCAACACAAAAGAAACGGTCAGCCAGATCAAGGTGTGTTCGATATACGGCATGCGGTTCACTCGGATGAACTATTTGTGTTGAGACAAGAGAACAGAAACGGTTCAATATATCAAGATGTGTGTGATACGCGGCAAACATGTCTGTAATCAGAAATGTGTGTGAAGACCGATAATAACACACACGATTGCTTCTAATAAGACGTATGTGATATGCTCTGTCTGCACAACATCTATTGGCCATTGGGGGATGGGCGGTCATCTGGATATGTGATATGCTCTATCTACACAAAATCTCTTAATTTAACCTCGAGGTCCTTGTTTTTTATTATTTTTTATTTTTTAACACATGTTAAAGAAGGTCTACCACATTACTTTTTGAAAATGTGCGATACGTGGCATATAGTTGATCCATCCGACCTGTTTCTGATGGAATAAGCCGTGTGTGTTGTGGGCAAACACTTGCTAGTATTCAACCGTTTGTGATTGATGAATTCATCACCGACGGGCTCCCTAGTGTGGTCCGTGTTCATCTGATCATCATCTACTTCTTGTGCTAGCTCGATGTTCCTTCTATGCTAAGTTTCCATTAATTGATGGCGTTTTATGAACACGCCACCGTTTCCTGCCATTTCCTCACCTGTTTCCCGCCACCCAGCGATATTGCACATAAACCTAGGCGGCGCGCGATGCACGGAGGCGACAAGCGCAGCCTGTAGCACATCCACCTTTTCCAAGCATGCCAACCCACCAAAGCGCTGCCTCTGCCATCAACCTTGTCGACGAGGAAAATGAGCAGGCGCCACGGCCCGTCGAGGCCGAGGCGCTCCCCGGCAACGCGATGGACGATGTCGTGATACGCGTCATCACCAGGGTTGAGCAAACCTTTGGCGCATGGCTCTTGAGCGCCGCGGATCAAGATAGGCATGTTAGTGGCGACAGGCTGCAGCTCCCCGCACAACATGATTGATGGCACACCGCAGAGCAAGCTAGGCGCGTCCGTGCCGATAGGTTGTGGCTCGCCGCACGGCGAGACCGTTGGAGCGCCGCACAGCAAGAGCGGATCCATCGGTGCTTGCCTGCTATCGACACGGTGTCGCAGCTGGATACATGTCCCGTTAGTACCCCCATTCCTCGCCAGGAGTGGGCAAAGGCCCTCAGCGCCGTACTTGCACTAGAGGTCGGCTGCGCTGTACTTGCACCGGACGCCCGCCGTGCCGTTCGCATGGGTGGCGCCGTTCGCCTTGTCCACGGCCCGCTGGATGCCAACGCGTTGGTCCATAGGCTCGCCGCCTCCTTGGCCCAGGTGTCCACCTGGGCGCAGTAGAGGAACATGGCAGTCGCATCCTCGAGTTGGTGATCTCCGATGAAATAGCCAACTTGGAGCTCAAGATCGCGCTCCAGATGTACCGCGAGCGTGTCGACTGCTTGGACGAATGCCTACACGATTTCAGGCAGAGCCAAGCTACCGTAGGCAAGGGCTGCTGGTCATGGTCTCATGGACGCGTTTTATTTTGTTGAGTCGTTTTGACGTGGATAGCTATGTATTCACGGCAATCATAGTATTGCTCTGTTTATTCCTCTGTTTCAATGTGTGTACTCTATTTTCCGTTCTTATATGTTACGTTTCAATGTGTGTATATACGCTTTCCATTCTGTATATGTGGATGATATCAGCTAGATTCAAATTAGTATACAAAAATAGATAGAAAATGGAATTCATAATATATATATATATATATATATTAATTGTTCATTAGTTCATCATAGAATATATATATATATAATCATCACATATACGTGATGATACTTAACTACTAGGTACGATGCATAAAATTGAAAACGAACAATACTAAAACTAATAATCCCTGCTGGGGCCAATATTCCGGCAACCCCTCGCCAGCATCTCCCTGGTGCGGGGCGTCTTCCCAGTGCGGAGGCAGTACTCCGCCTCCTCTGCCTCACAGCGCTTGACGTACCGATCTGCCTCTTCCTGGCGGACATGCGTGAACGATCTTGCCATTTCGTTGGGCGCCCACCGGAGCTCCTCGTCAGTGGCACGCTGGAGCTTATCGGCCCACCTCCATGCAGCTACGAGGCGCTCAGCGCCTATGACCTTCCTCGCGAAGTACCCGTCTTCGTACACCTCCTTCGCATGACTACGCGCCCGCCCCCAAAGCTCCGCCGCCTCCTTTTTCCAGGCGGCATCACGGGCTTCATAGGCCACATGGTACTTGGCTTCCTTCTCCACTATCTCCTTCTTGAACGCCACTTGCCTGGCTTTCTCAGCCGGCGGCAGCGACTTCCATAGACAAAGATTGTACTGGCCCCAAAACCAATCCAAAGTTGGAGGGTCTAATGCAACCTCGTCCGGTGGTGCATAGGGGTCCTCGTCGCTGCTATTCGAGTGAGCGTCCTCGGGGGCGGCGACTCCTCGTCGGCGCGTGGGCAGACCTGCGGTGCCATGGCAGAGATTTGAGAGAGAGAGAAAGAGAGGGCAAGTGAGGGGAGGATGTAGATGAGAATGCAGGCGGGACGACGTGAGCAAGGTAGTATTTATTGGCGGCCAGAATCTAGATCGATAGGGACAATACATGCGCCGGTCTCCGTAATTTACGAGTATTGTAGTTTGAATTACACACGATTCCCGCATCAAAATCCGTGTGTGAACATAATAGCCAAAATCCGTGTGTGAACATAATAAATGACGGTTTCCAATGGAGAACCGTGTTTGATTAATGATCCCCGCTACTCACCTACCAAACTTCGAGCAGTGAGATAGAGTGCCAATTGTGTGGGGGCCAGTTGTCCTGCCACATCTTCACATTTTCTTTTTTGAACACCAGATATTTATATCGTCTGATAATTTTTTAACTCTCACACAAGTACACAAAAATATGATTTTTCAAACCATTATGGTTAGGCCTTGCATGTAGATGTAGTTCAAATTTGAATTACGATCATTAAATGGCTAGAAAATCACTTAAATGTCTTTAAAAGGTCAAATGGCTGCTAGAATTTTCCAAATTTTCACAATACAGTTGTAGTAGTGCACGTTAAACATAGAATAAATTTTGAAGGCCATAAGAGGAAGCTATCTCATGTTCGTCATCAAACACGCGTTGTTACCTCTCGGAACCACGAGCCTTCTAGTGAGTTGCCCCGGTTTGTGAGGGGTGTGTGTCCAACTTTCGTCACACATGCCAATTTTTACCACATCATCTTGGTGGCATGACATTGCATCAAGCAATGTTTCATGTTTTTCTGATCATTTTTTAACTTTTTTGGAATTAAAATGCCATGGAACTCCATGCATGTGCCCATGCCGTGAGACCAATATGTTTGAAAATTCCTTCTAATGTGCTGCACATGGAATTAACTCGCACACAAGTACACAAATATAATTTTTCAAACCGTTATGATTAGGCATTGCATGTAGATGTAGTTCAAATTTGAATTACGGTCATTAAATGGCTAGAAAATCACTTAAATGTATTTAAAAGGTCAAATGACCCCTAGAATTTTCCAAAATTTCACATTACAGTTGTAGTAGTGCATGTTAGACATAGAAAAAAATTGAAGGCCGTAAGAGGAAGCTATCTCCCATTCGTCATCAAACATGCATTGTTCCCTCTTGGAACCACGAGCCTTCTAGTGAGTTGCTCCGGTTTGTGAGGGGTGTGTGTCCAAACTTTCGTCACACATGCTAATTTTTTACCACATCATCTTGGTGGCATGACATTACATCAAGCAAGGTTTCATGTGTTTCTGATATTTTTTTATTTTTTTGGAATTAAAATTCCATGTCACTCCATGCATACATATGCATGTGTCCATGTCTTGAGACAAATATGTTTGAAAATTCCTTCTAATTTACTGCACATGGAATTAACTCGCACACAAGTACACAAATATGATTTTTCAAACCGTTATGGTTAGGCGTTGCATGTAGATGTAGTTCAAATTTGAATTACGGTCATTAAATGGCTAGAAAATCAATTAAATGTCTTTAAATGGTCAAATGACCCCTAGAATTTTGCAAAATTTCACATTACAGTTGTAGTAGTGCACGTTAGACGTAGAAAAAAATTGAAGGCCCTAAGAGGAAGCTATCTCCCATTCGTCATCAAACATGCATTGTTCCTTCTCGGAACCATGAGCCTTCTAGTGAGTTGCTCTGGTTTGTGAGGGGTGTGTGTCCAAACTTTCGTCAAACATGCCAATTTTTTTACCACATCATCTTGGGGGCATGACATTACATCAACCAAGGTTTCATGGGTCTCTGATATTTTTTAATTTTTTGGAATTAAAATGCCATGTCACTCCATGCATAGATATGCATGTGTCCATGTCGTGAGACAAATATGTTTGAAAATCCCTTCGAATTTACTGCACATGGAATTAACTCGCACACAAGTACACAAATATGATTTTTCAAACCGTTATGGTTAGCCATTGCATGTAGATGTAGTTCAAATTTGAATTACGGTCATTAAATGGCTCGAAAATCACTTAAATGTATTAAAACATCAAATGACCCCTAGAATTTTCCAAACTTTCACATTATAGTTGTAGTAGTGCACGTTAAATGTAGAAAAAAAATTGTGGCCGTAAGAGGAAGCTATCTCCCGTTTGTCATCCAACATGCATTGTTCCCTCTCGGAACCACGAGACTTCTAGTGAGTTGCTCCGGTTTGTGAGGGGTGTGTGTCCAAACTTTCGTCAAACATGCCAAATTTTTTACCACATCATCTTGGTGGCATGACATTACATCAACCAAGGTTTCATGTGTTTGTGTTATTTTTTAAAAAAAATTGGAATTAAAATGCCATGTCACTCCATGCATACATATGCATGTGTCCATGTCGTGAGACAAATATGTTTGAAAATTCCTTCTAGTTTACTGCATATGGAATTAACTCGCACACGAGTACACAAATATGATTTTTTTTCAAACCGTTATGGTTAGCCATTGCATGTAGATGTAGTTCAAATTTGAATTATGGTCATTAAATGGCTAGAAAATAACTTAAATATCTTTAAAAGGTCAAATGACCCCTAGAATTTTCCAAAATTTCACATTACAGTTGCAGTAGTGCACGTTAAATATAGAAAAAATAATTGAAGGTCGTAATAGGAAGTTGTCTCCTGTTCGTCATCAAACATGCATTGTTCCCTCTCGGAACCACGAGCCTTCTAGTGAGTTGCTCCGGTTTGTGGGGGGCGTGTCCAAACTTTCGTCAAACATGCCAAATTTTTTAGCATATCATCTTTGTGGCATGACATTACATCAACCAAGGTTTCATGTGTTTCTGATTTTTTTATTTTTTGGAATTAAAATGCCATGTCACTCCATGCTTAATTGTGTCATAGCCGTTAGACCAATATGTTTGAAAACTCCTTCCAATTTACTGCTGTCACATGGAATTGAATCGCACACAAGTACATAAAATATGAGTTTTCAAACCGTTATGGTTAGCTGTTGCATGTACATGTAGTTCAAATTTCAATTACGGTCATTAAATGGCTAGAAAATCACTTAAATGTCTTAAAAGGTCAAATGACCCCTGAAATTTTCCAATATTTGACATGACATTTGTATTAGTATTACAAAATTTCTCGTACATTTAAAACACCATCCGTTGCCACTTAACTCCAAATTCATCTTTCACAGCTAATAAAAAATATCTACAACATCACACATAGTTGTTTTCTCGGAACCGTTTGCGATGAAAATATCTGGGTCTATTTAAGTCTCCTTCCTTAAGCTTCCCCGGCTCGTCTTCTCCAGTGCCGGCAACCCCCGAATCAACGTATCCCGGTCCCCTTTCCCGCACCCCCTTCTTGCAAAGATGACGCCATGGAAACGCTTCATGAAGGCCTGTACGATGGTCGCGTCCCCCCCCCCCCCCCCCCGAGCGTCGCCGCCTGCACCGAGAGTGCGGCCGCCTATGCCGAGAGTGCGCCGCATCCGCATTGAGCGCGGCCGCTTCCGCCGAGAGGGCGTCTACGGCAGGTGACATGGTAGCTGCAGTAGCCGAGACGGCTGCAGCTGCTGCTACGACGGTGGCTGCAAACGCCGAGAGCGCTCGAGCTGCCGCCGATGTCGCCCTGGCCCGGATCGAGGCCATCCACGTCAAGATCGAGGACGCACACGCCAAGATATTCCAGGCCACCTCGGACTCCAGCATGCAACCCACGTCCGAAAAGGCGGCGGTGGCCATGGAGCACCTGCTTCCTCATGAGGTTGCCGAGCGGGAGCTGGAGATACAGGAGGCGGCGGAGATTGAGGAGCGCCGGGAGGAGGAGTTGCGCGTGGCCGAGGTCGAGGTAGAGAAGAGTCTGTCCGTCGAGGAATTGGCGGTGGAGTACCAACGCGAGCTCTGGCGCAGCCACCACTACGAGTACTATGACCTTGGCGCTGAGGACGAGGACGAGGACGCGATCGACTTCAGCAGGGGGCGCGGAGTCCATCAACGGCGGCATGTCTCCAAGACAAGTAATCGATGTCTCATCTCACACCGGCGATGCATAGGCCGGCTCGGTGGCGGATTTGTTGAAATTATGTGTACTTAGGATTTGTTTTTAATGTTGGTCTTTTGTTAGAGCAATGTTTAGGTCAACTGGCTCTGTTTAATTACTAAAATTACTCGATTCAGTTAGTGTGGTATGTCTGTTGTACGCTCTTTTGTGTGCCCAAATTAGCAAGCGATGTTAAATTATGCAATGACGTACCCAGGGAAATTTCCACCAAAAATTCAATTATCAAACTCATCCCATGCGTATAAAGTAGAAGAATCGTTAGTGATGCACATAATCGTTCAAAGTGAATGGTCCGGCGGCACCGTGCCCAAAGTTTCCCTCCACATTTCCAAAATTTTGGCCTACCGCCAAAATATCCACCCCCGCCCCCTCCCCCTTCCCCACCCCCTTTTCTCCCCGACCATAAGTCACATTTCCCCTATTTCCTCCTTCATTCCTTCCTTCCTAAGCTATAGCCGCTTCCTCGCTCTCGCCGTCTCGCATCCTACCGCCGGGGTCGCCATGGTGTTCTTCAAAGACCTCTCCGGCGGTTCCTCCTCCGGCGACGACTCCTTCACCACATGGGTATGCCTCTCTTCTCTCTCTCGGTCTATTACTTGGAATGAAGGATTTTTACCCGGCGGTTGATTTGAGTCATTTCTTCCTCTTGTAACTCCCTAGGACCATCAGTGGCAATGTATGGAGCGGGGTGGCTGAGGATCTATCTACTCGTTGTCACCATCAATCTCCATGCATGAAGCTAGTTGCGTTTGAATCTGTAAATAGTGGGAGGAAGTTTCTGGCATGTGCAGAGAAGGTTAGACCCTCTTTCGTTGTTACAAATCATTTGTTAGATGTGATTCAAACACTGTCACGGTTCCAACCCATTCATACCACACCTTCGACCAAACGCATCCTAAGACAGTGTCACAGTTTGTACCTAGTATCTTGAATTGTTGCCATCTCATTAGCGGTGCCATTAGAAAATTATTTGGCACCGCTTCAGCAGTTTGTGCAGCCAACTTTGGTTCACACATCCGAGCAGCCAAGCAGTAAAATACTAAATCTTTATGGCACGAAGGAACTAGGCATCGGAGCAACTACGTGCTCCGGAGTTCGGGTCCCTGATTTTTTTCCGCTGCATCAGCTCGGTAGTGCAGGGCACCAGTGCAAGATGTAGCAACAGTTGTCTTTACCCCAGTTTTGGCATACATAGTGGACGGCCTTAGTGTTATTAGTTCTATGTTACTATATTTGTGCATGTACACACCTGTTAGATTCAAATTGTTGTCATCCAAACACTGTTGCTATGTTGTTGCAGTTATATTTATCTTCCTCATAAAATGTTCAATTTGTTATTTATTGTACATGAGTAAGAACTTGTAGCGTTGTGGTAGTTAATTATGGCTTCTGATGTTCCAGAATTTGGTTGTCTCAGTAGCAATTAATTCATTTGCACGTTGATATTTTTGAGAAGATATGTCATAATTAACATGTTTCTTCAGTTTTTCAAAATAAGCATTGGTGATTTTCTATGTTTCTATAAACCCATTTCCCCTACAATTGTTACTGATCTAGTTCTAAATATTATAGGATGAACGGAAGTTTCTTACTTGGAGTAGGTTGATCAAGAGTGGCCACGGTCTTTGAAGATGTGCCTAGCGAAGCTCTGGAGCATGTATGAGGAAGAGAATAGACGTAGGATTAGAGAAACTTTTGTCAACGTTGAAGAATATTTGAAGATGCAAGATAAAAATTTGAAGGTGGAGAATGAGCTCAGATTTTTTAAATCAGACTTTGCTAAGATGGTGTGGGCGAAGGAGGAGGCACTTTCCCAGTTGGCCCGTGCAAAGCAGGTTCTTACTAAACTGAAAGCAGAGGTGGATAAGATGAGCCTGGATGATCTCGATTAGGGAAATGAATATATTGTTCTAATATTGTTCTTATGAAGTTGAACTAGCTATATGTTGTACGGTGTTGTTTTCGTGTAGCTATCGTACTATGATG
The DNA here is from genome assembly GCF_003073215.2 of Triticum urartu. NCBI lineage: Eukaryota > Viridiplantae > Streptophyta > Magnoliopsida > Poales > Poaceae > Triticum > Triticum urartu. The sequence continues at coordinate 358,107,159 of NC_053024.1, forward strand.
TTATAATATATCTATGTGCCTGATATGAAGTTGGCAAATAGTTGTTCGATATGAAATGTGAATTTGCGTAATACTATAATTATTAATTGTAAACTAATAAACCTGCTAAATGTGTCATGGAACTTTGCAAACGGTTCTAGTAGTAAAAGCGCTTGTGATGGATAGCCCAATGCCACACGGTTTTCTTCATCAAATCGTGTGTGATGTAGTTGATAAAAGCAAACAGTTAACCAAGGCAGAGTGTGTCTGATAGTTACACCATTCACACATGAGCCTACACATAAAACTGTGTGGGATGTACATACGAACGGAAACGTTTTCCCTGGATTGACTGTGTGGGATGTACATACCTACGGAAATGTTTTTCTGGGATTCATCGTGTGGGATGTACATACCTACGGAAATGTTTTTCTGGGATTACCGTGTGGGATGTACATACCTACGGAAATGTTTTTCTGGGATTCACCATGTGGGATGTACATACCTACGAAAATATTTTTCTGGGATTCACTGTGTGGGATGTACATACCTACGAAAATGATTGGGTTTTGATGCCTCATCCGATCGCACACGGCCCCAGCCTGTGTCCCAGGAGGGCCTATCCCCGACGATTTCTGGGTTGTGTGGGAAGGACGCCCCTATCGCCCACACTCACTTGGCGACGGTTCCAAATGCCGTCGCAAAAAGGGGTTAAAACCCGTTTGTATAGCACCGACGCGTACTAGTGTAAAATGATTATAAAACATCCAAAATTGATAATACAACAACATGGAACAATCAAAAATTATAGATATGTTGGAGACGTATCAGCATCCCCAAGCTTAACTCCTACTCGTCCTCGAGTAGGTAAGTGATAAAAACAGAATTTTTGATGTGGAATGCTGCCTATCATGTCGTATCATATTTCTTTTCTGTATAGCATGGACATTTGGACTTTATATTGTTCAAAGCAATAGTCTAGTTTTGACAAGATAATTTAACTACTCAAGCATATCAACAAGCAACCATGTCTTTCAAAATATCAATGCTAAAATAAGTTATCCCTAGCCCATTATGCTCAATCATTGATCCATTCATGAAACACACTCGCATATTAGCTACACCCAATACTCAAGTACGATCATATTGCCTCTAATTGGTGCTTTTATAAGAGAAGATGGAGACTCAAATTCAAAATAAAAAATTGCATAAAGTAAAAGAAAGGCCCTTCGTAGAGGGAAATATGGATTTGTAGAGGTGCCAGAGCTCAAAGCGAAAAACTTAGAGATAAAAACATTTTGGGAGGTGTGTCCTTCCCACCAACAAAAATGACTTGGAGTTCCCAACACTTCCCATGCTTAGATATATGATAGTCGGTTCAAACAGAAAATAAAGTTTATTCCTTTTTTCCGCCATACTTTCACTTTCCATGGCTAACCGTATCCACGGGTGCCTTCCATACCAAGACTTTCCAAGGAATTTATTATTTGGCAATATAAAGTAAATTCATTTTTTTCATTTCGGGACTGGGCATCCCTAATACCTTTGCCTTACTCTCGTGCAATGACAAGTGAATAAACATTCATCTTGAGAATAACACATCTAGCATGGAAAATATTAGGCACCCCTCACCGCTCCGCGAGAGAAACGAACACACAAAAGAGAAGTTTATTTTGAAAATTAGAGATGGCACATACAAATTTGCTTAGAACGGCAAAAGAATACCGCATATAGGTAGATATAGTGGACTCATGTGGCAAAATTGGGTTAAAGGTTTTTGGATGCACAAGTAGAGATCATACTTAGTGCAAAATGAAGGATAGCAAAAGATTGAGAAGGGACCAACCAAGAAATAGATAATCTCATACACGAGGATTAAGCATAATTTACACCGAATAATGCACACAAGTAGGATATAATTTTATTGCATAATTATTGACTTTTGTGCTTGCATAGGGAATCAGAAACCTTAACACCAATATTCTTACTAAAGCATAATTACTCATCAACATAACTCACATATCACATCATCATATTTCAAAACTATTACTAAGAATCAAGTTTATTTTGTCCAATGATCTTCATGAAAGTTTTTATTATATCCTTATTGGATATCTATTACTTTGGGACTAATTTTTATGTGTTGCTTTTGATAAGCTCAAACAAATATAAGTGAAGATCATGAGCATAATATTTCTTTCTCTCTCTCAAATTAATTTAAGTGAAGCAAGAGAGAATTTTTTGAAAATTTTACTAACTCTCAAATAAATATAAGTGAAGCAAGAGAGCATTCCTTCAAAAATACTACAGCACAACGTGCTCAAAAAGATATAAGTGAAGCACTAGAGCAAGTCCACGGCTCATAAAAATTTTAAGTAAAGCATAGAGAGCAATTCTAACAAGTCATGACATAATTTTGGCTATCTCAAATAGGTGTGTCCAGCAAGGAATTAAGACTTAAAACAAAAAATAAAACAAGCAAAGACTCATATCATACAAGACGCTCCAAGCAAAATACATAGTATGTGACAAATAAAAATATAGCTTCGAGTAAAATACCGATGGTCGTTAGAAGAAAGAGGGGATGCCACTCGGGGGCAGACCCAAGCTTAGTTGCTTGCTCTCTTTTGGATAATAGCAGGGGATGACGGGGCATCTCCAAGCTTAGGCTCTTCTTACTCATTATTCCTTCATCCATCGTAACATAACCCAAAACTTGAAAACTTCAATCACAGAAAACTCAACAAAACCTTCGTGAGATCTGTTAGTATAAGAAAATAAATCACTACTATAAATATTGTACCAAACCAATTCATATTTTGTTCTTGCATTATATCTACTGTATTTCAACTATTCTATGGCAAAAAATCATCAAAGAAAACCATAGAGCCATCAAAATAAGCACACAACAAAAAGAAAATAGAATCTGTCAAAACAGAACAGTCCATAGCAATCTGACTATTTCGAATACTAGTAACTCCAAAAATTCTGAAAATTAGGACGGCCTGAGCAATTTGTATATTGATCTATGGCAAAAGGAATGGGTATTTTATCGCTCTCTGGTAAAAAATGAGAATTATTTTCGTGAGCGCAAAAGTTTCTTTTTTTAGAAAGATCAAACAACTATCACCCAAGAAGATCCTAACAGCTTTACTTGGCACAAACACTAATTAAAACATAAAAAACACAATCATAACAGTAGCATAATTGTTCTAACACTCAAGAACAGAAAGCGAAAAGCAAAAATAAATTTTATTCACTGGGTTGCCTCCCAACAAGCGTTATAGTTTTACGCCCTTAGCTAGGCATAAAACAAGGACCTAAGTTTTGTCTTTCGAAGTTTTGGCAACTTTTGTAAGGGTTTTCTCAAACCGGGGAGGCTCTTTACGCTTCCCTAAATTCTCTGGAAAAGAAACCATCTTTAGATCCAAAATATCCAATCGCTTGTTGCAAAGAGTAATCAAGGTATTCATGCGATTGATACTACCATTGAGATGTTTGAGGGGTTCATTATATTTTTGTAATTCAACCATGTGTTTATGCGAATCACCAAGTTTGTCTAGCATTTGAGCTCCCTCTGGGGTGAAAGCAAACCCCTTCTTTTATGGTGGAATCCCCAAAATTCCTTCTAAAATTTCATAGGCAGCATTGGCATCAAGCTCAATAAAATTCCCTTTAGCGGCAAAATCTAGGAGTTGTTTATGATGCAAAGCCAATCCTATGTAAAAATTACGAAGCAAGACCTTAGCGTCCCCCTTTAAATTGGAAATACAATAAGATTCCATAAGCCTATACCAAGCATATTTCAAATTTTCTCCTTGTATTTGCTTGAAGTAAAGCACTTCAAAATCTGGTGACAAAGGAGGAGTAGGCACGCTAGCCATTAAGACTAGGAAGCAAGAAAATGGATAAATCCAGCAAGAAAACGGCGAACGGAAAAGGAGGGGCGAATAAAATGGAAAAAAATTGTGAAGTGAGGGAGAGAACAACAAGAGGCAAATGGAAAATAATGTAAATTGTGAGGAGATGAGATTTGTGATTAGGAACTTGGTATACGTTGAAGATCCTCCCCGGCAATGGCGCCAAAAATTCCTTTTGATGTGGCTTGAAGCTACGTCTGTATTTCCGCAAAGAGGAAGGGCTGATGCAGCACAGCAGTAGTAGGTATTTCCCTCAGATGTGAAACCAAGGTCATCGAACCAGTAGGAGAACCAAGCAACACAACGTAAACAGCACCTGCACACAAATAACAAATCATCGCAACCCAACGTGTTAAAGGGGTTGTCAATCCCTTCCGGGTACGGCGCCTCAAGATAGGCAAACAGACGTGAGATAAATTGTAGTAGATTGATAGATCGAACGCCTAATAAAATAAATAAGAATAAATTGCAGAAAGGTATTTTTGTGTTTTTAGTTTAATAGATCTGAAAATAAAAGCAAAGGAAAATAGATCACAAAGGCAAATAATATGAGAAAGGGACCGGGGGGCCATACGTTTCAATAGTGGCTTCTCTCGAGAAAAATAGCAAATGGTGGGTGAACAAATTACTGTTGGGCAATTGATAGAACTTCAAATAATCATGATAGTATCCAGGCAATGATCATTACATAGGCATAACGTCCAAGATTAGTAGACCGACTCCTGCCTACATCTACTAGTATTACTCCACACATCGACCGCTATCCAGCATGCATCTAGTGTATTAAGTTCATGGAGAAACGGAGTAATGCAATAAGAACGATGACATGACGTAGACAAGATCTATCTATGTAGAGATAGACCCCATCGTTTTGTCCTTAGTAGCAACGATACATACGTGTCGGTTCCCCTTCTGTCATTGGGATCAAGCACCATAACATCGAACCCACTACAAAGCACCTCTTCCCATTGCAAGATAAATAGATCAAGTTGGCCAAACAAAACCCAAATATCGGAGAAGAAATACGAGGCTATAAGAGATCATGCATAAAAGAGATCAAAGAAACTCAAATACTTTCATGGATATAAAAAGATAGATCTGATCATAAACTCAAAGTTCATCGATCCCAACAAACACACCGCAAAAGAGTTACATCATATGGATCACCAAGAGACCATTGTATTGAGAATTCAGAGAGAGAGAGGAAGACATCTAGCTACTAACTACGGACCCGAAGGTCTACAAAGAACTACTCACGCATCATCGGAGAGGCACCAATGGAGGTGGTGAACCCCAACCGAGATGGTGTCTAGATTGGATCTGGTGGTTCTGGACTCTGCGGCGGCTGGATGAATATTTCATCGACTCCCCCAGGGTTTTGGGAATATTGGGGTATTTATAGAGCAAAGAGGCGGTTCGTGGGGCACCCGAGGTGGCACAACCCACCAGGGCGCGCCTGGGCCTCCTGGCGTGCCCTGGTGGGTTGTGCTCTCCTCGGAGCACCCCCAGGTGCAGCCAGGGCCCATTACGTGTCTTCTGGTCCATAAAAAATCTCCGTAAAGTTTCGTGGCATTTGGACTCCATTTGGTATTGATTTTCTGTGATGTCAAAAACATGCAAAAAACAGCAACTGGCACTTGGCACTATGTCAATAGGTTAGTACAAAAAATGATATAAAATGATTATAAAACATCCAAATTGATAATATAACAGCATGGAACAATAAAAAATTATAGATACATTGGAGATGTATCAATGTAAGACTCTTGTTATTCAGCTTCTGTGTGTTCAGTGAGCATTGATCTCTGGGATCACTACACACTTGCATTCGGTGATGACAACTTATGAGTCGGGGTCCCCACATTGTCTATATTACAAAACACAATCATCTCTTACATCAACATATATCACATCATATCTTGACCATATCACATCACAACATGCCTTGCAAAAATAAGTTAGACGTCCTCTACTTTGTTGTTGCAAGTTTTACATGGCTGCTATGGGCTTCTAGCAAGAACCATTCTTGCCTACGTCAAAAACCACAATGGTGATTCATCAAGTTTGTTGTTTTAACCTTCATCAAGGACCGGTCGTAGTCAAATTCGATTCAACTAATGTAGGAGAAACAGACACCCGACAGCCACCTTTATGCAAAACTAGTTGCATGTCAGTCAGTGGAACCGGTCTCATGTGCGTGGACATGTAAGGTTGGCCCGGGCCGCTTCATCCCAGAATATGCCGAATCAAAATAAGATGTTGGTGGTAAGTAGTATGGCTATCACCACCCACAACTCTTTGTGTTCTACTCGTGCATATCATCTACGCATGGACCTAGCTCTTATACCACTATTGGGAATTGTTGCATGGAAAACCAAAACAATTCTACCCACACGTAATGATCTATCCATGGAGATGCATAGCAACGAGGGGGAGTGTGTATACGTACCCTCATAGACCATAAGCGGAAGCGTTTCACAACGCAGTTGATGTCGGCGAACTTCTTCGTGCTTCAACTGATCAAGTACCGAACGCACGATACCTCCGCGTCCTGCACACGTTCAACTCGATGACATCCCTCGCCTTCTTAGTACAGCAATATGTTGAGGTAGTAGATGAGTTGTGTCAGCACGACGGCGTGGTGACAGTGACGGTGAAGTGATCTCCGCAGGGCTTCGCCTAAGCACTACGAAAATATGACCGGGGTGTAAATGGTGGAGGGGGCGCCGCACACGGCTTGGCAATTGTCTGGGGTGTGCTAGGAACCCCCTCCCACATATATATAGGTGGGAGGGTAGGGGAGAGTCCAGGGTGTGCCCTAGGGCTGGCCGCCGGCCCCCTAGGGGGCCTGCCTTGCCCTGCGCCCCCCTGCCATGTTTCCCCAATGGGGAAGGAAAGGGGGGAGGGAAGGAAGTTGGAATCCTAATCCACACTTTCCTATCCCTTCTCCACTTTCCTTCTCCTCCTTAGGCTGGCCCATATGGGGGTGCACCAGCCCCTTGTGGCTGGTGTGTTTCCCCTCTTGGCCCATAAGGCCCATATTTTTTGCCGGGGGTGCCCGGAACCCCTTTCGGTGACCCGATAAGTACCCGGTACCCCCCGAAACACTTCCGGTGTCTGAATACCATTATCCTATATATCAATATTTACCTCTCGACCATTTCGAGACTCCTCGTCATGTCCATGATCTCATCTGGGACTCCGAACAACATTCTTCACCAAATCACATAACTCATATAATACTATATCATCATCGAACGTTAAGCGTGCAGACCCTACGGGTTCGAGAACTATGTAGACATGACCAAGACATCTCTCTGGTTAATAACCAATAGAGGAGCCTGGATGCCCATATTGACTCCTACATATTCTATGAAGATCTTTATCGGTCGAACCATTATGACAACATACGTAATTCCCTTTGTCCATCGGTATGCTACTTGCCCGAGATTCGATCATCGATGTCTTTATACCTAGTTCAATCCCATTACCGGCAAGTCTCTTGTAACACCCCGGATATGACTTTCCCAATATGTACTCCAACTCTTACCGTTTCCGGCTTTAAGTTATTTTATTTTCTCGGGTTCGGGTCTTTGTCTCCGTGTGTTGTTATCGTTGTCATGCATCTCATATCATGTCATCATGTGCATTGCATTTGCATACGTGTTCATCTCATGCATTTGAGCATTTTCCCCGTTGTCCGTTTTGCACTCCGGCACTTCATTCTCCTCCGGTGGTCATTTCTACCTTTCTTTCGTGTGTGGGGATTAAACATTTCCGGATTGGACCGAGACTTGCCAAGCGGCCTTGGTTTACTACCGGTAGACCGCCTGTCAAGTTTCGTACCATTTGGACTTCGTTTGATACTCCAACGGTTAACCGAGGGACCGAAAAGGCCTCGTGTGTGTTGCAGCCCAACAGCCCTCCATTTTGTCCCAAAACCCACATAAACCTTCTCCATCATCTAGATCATTCGATCACGATCGCGTGGCCAAAAACCGCACCTCATTTGGACTCTCCTAGCTCCTCCTATGCCTATAAATAGAACCCCCTCCTCAAATCCCGGGTCTCTTCTCCCCCTAACCCTAGAAATCCTCCTCGCGCTGCGCCGGACATGTCCGCCCGCGTCGTACGCCTCTCCGCCGCCGCCCGCAGCCACTCGTAGGCTGCCACATGTCGCTCCGCCGGCGCCTCCCACCACGGCCCGCCGAAGCCCGCGAGGGGCCCTCCTCGGCCCACATCGCCCTGCCTCCTCTCGCCCGAAGCCGCCGCCACCCTCCTCGCGTCCGGCCACCCGAGGCCATCGGCGCCGCCGCCCTCCATCGACGCCGGCCGGCGACCTTCCACCGCGACCCCGCCGTCCTCGGCCAGCGCCGCCCTCCAGCACTCGGGCTGCACCGTCCCGCCGCCCGGTGCTCGCCGCCCCGTCGTCTTCCCTCGCCGGCGTTGCCCGGATCCGGCCGATCTGCTCGCCGGCGACCGGATCCGCCCTCCCCGGCCTCCGTCCGACCACTTCCCCGGCAAGCTCCCGTTGAAGTCCGGTCAGATCCGTCGCCACCTCGTAAACCGTGCCGGGTCAACCCTAGACTCGAGGGTGAGATTTCGACTAAGTCCCCAAATTCTCAGATCCATATGCTCCTGTTCATGGCATCGTAACTCCTCATCCGTAGCTCCGTTTGGAGCATATAGCATATCCAAATGTTCGTCTCAGAGAGTACATCATTTCATTTGGTTGCATCATTTTCATTTGAGTTCATCTTGATGCCCGAAATGCTGTTAGAAGAGTGCTACTTGAGATAATTGTCAGATCTGCTACTCCATTTAGATATTTGTCATTTTTGCCATGATTATTGTGTGCATGATATGCCCATGAGCTCTACATATGTTTTGTTAAGGGTTTTGTCATCTTTCCAGAGGTGCAACCCATGTATTTTTGTGATGTGTGTGGTGACTAGCACAAGCTTGCAAAGTGGGGCACTTGGTAATGCTGATTTCAGGGACTTACCATTTCGACTAAGTCCTTGATCTGTTTTTCTCATGATGCCATATGTTCATATTGTTTCCTAGTGATCCATGCCTCTTTTGAGGATGATCAGTAAGGGTGTTCTGTTGATCTTGTAGTGCTCTATCCATCCATGTCTTTGTTTGCAATTATGGAGCACCCTAGCTTGAGTCAATCGAGCTCTACTTTTGCTACTTCGTGAATCTGGGCATATTGTCTACTTGTTAGCGATTTTTACGAGGATGTTGTAGTTGATCCGTGCATGCTATGTTATTGTTCTTTCCATGTCTAGCTTGCATTTTGTGTATTCTTGATGGATGTATGCTTAGATTTTCATGACTTGCTCCGTAGTGAGTGCATCGAGCTCGTAAACATACCTACTTGATATCCGTTTTCAGCATGTGCCAGTTTTCACTAAGTCTGAGAACTGATTATGCTTTTGCCATGTTCACATGCTTGCAAATGTGTTTTCTGGTCCCTTTTGGCTCAAGGTCACTAAGGGACTTTTGTTAAGCTTTTTGAGTAGCTCCATGCCATGTTTTACTTTGCCATGTTCAGGCCTTGTAGCATGTAGTTTTGTTGCTCCGAAGAGTGCTACCTGATCTGAAATTCCAGACAAGTGTTAATTTCGCTAAGTCTGAGATCTGTTTACCATATGCATTTTTGTCATGCTTGTTTGAACCTGTTAATGGATGAATTGGTCGTAGCTCAGTGCTAGACTTTTGTTAAGCGTCTTGAATGCATCCCTGCCATGTATTTTGTTGTCATGTTTGGGTGTTGTAGCATGTTCATCTCATTGCATTTAGATGGCTACTTGCTGTAAATCGCAGAACGTGGTCATATTTGATTTGCTTGCCATTTCCAAACCGTAACTCCAATTCCGGCGTTCTTTATATCATTTTCAAGTGATTTCATCTCATATTTCTAGTGGCACACTTGGATTTCAAAGTTGAGTCCAGGTTCATGCATTCCTTGTCAAATCTTGCATATCCATCCCGCATCGCATCCCGCATAGCATACCATCCTTGCATCATATTGTTTGATCCTTGCACGTGGTTGATTATGTCCTTGTTGCTTGTTTGTCTTGTTTGGGTAGAGCCGGGAGACGAGTTCACTAACGAGTATCCCGTTGAGTTTTCTTTCGAGCATCCAGTCAACTCTGACAACTTTGCAGGCAAGATGATCATACCCTCGAAATCACTACTATCTTTGCTATGCTAGATTGCTCGCTCTTTTTCTATGTCAATGCTACGATGCCTACCACTTGCTTTCAAGCCTCCCAAATTGCCATGTCAAACCTCTAACCCACCATGTCCTAGCAAACCGTTGATTGGCTATGTTACCGCTTTGCTCAGCCCCTCTTATAGCGTTGCTAGTTGCAGGTGAAGACTGGAGACCGTTCCTTGTTGGAACATTATTTTACTTGTTGGGATATCATTATATTATCTTGTTATCTTAATGCATCTATATACTTGGTAAAGGGTGGAAGGCTCGGCCTCTCGCCTAGTGTTTTGTTCCACTCTTGCCGCCCTAGTTTCCGTCATATCGGTGTTATGTTCCCGGATTTTTGCGTTCCTTACGCGGTTCGGTTATAATGGGAACCCCTTGATAGTTCGC
>NC_053024.1:358118827-358164567 GCF_003073215.2 Triticum urartu
CAGATAGTGGTGATTGTGCCTGCTTTATTGTATCACGGTTGGAGGTGGCAGCCGACGGAGGCGCCGGTGTAGCAGAACGTGTGGAAGTAGATGATGCACGTGGTGTCCATGATGAAGGTCGACCTGCAGAAAAGTTAGTCCGCGCCAATGCCTGTCGATCCTGCACTTCACGTTCAGCTTTACAAGCAAGATGGAATAAATGAGTGATATTAGTATACTCCTTATACTCTAGAATCGTTTAAATCTCTCTATTTAATCTACCCATAAAACGTGCAAGCATAGCTTCATTCTCCTCAACAATACCACATCTAATCATGCCAGTTTGTAATTCCTGATAATATTCTTCTACAGAATTTTTTCCCTGTCTTAAGCGCTGCAATTTTGAAGTAATTCATGTTGATAATATGGTGGAACCCAACGAGTACGCATAGCAGTTTTCAAAGCAGCCCAAGTAGCTGGAATAGGATATAATCTACAATGCTCAGACCACCAAACACATGCAAAACTAGTGAAAGCACAAACAGCAGCAGGAACACGTCTCTCCTCGGGATATTGTAAACATGTAAATCGTTGTTCGGTTTCTAACTCCCAAGTAAGATATATATCAGGAACATATCTACCCTCAAATGGTGGAATATTCAATTTTAGTTTAGGGAGATGGTCATGATCTCGTACCTGAGGGTGAGCCCTACCATTGCCATTATTTGCATGTGGACGACCTGGTGGTTGCTGTGCTGTTGGTGGCACGTAGTTCTGATTTTGATCAACCTTATCGTCATAATCTCCCACATAATCATCCTCCTCCACATCAGCAGTAGGAGCCACAGAAGTATCAATAGCAGCACCAGCAGTTTGGCCCGACTGAAGAGGAACACGGCTCGCTCGGCGGAGAGCTGTTTCCCGACGTGGAGGTAGTCGGTATTGTTGCTGTTGTTGCAGAGGTGCGGCAGGGGCAGCTGGTGGTGGTGGAAAACGCGAAAGCAATTCAGCAAACTTGTTATCGAGCTTTGTTTCAAACGTCTTCTCCATGCCATCTATCTTCTCCATGGCCTCTTCAAATCTGTTTATCACATCTTGCACCTGTCCATTCATCATTTGCTGAAACATATCATGAAGCTCCTTGTTCGTCAAGTTCTCCCAGTCAGTCTCGTCGGCTTGTGATCCTGGCATGGTTAGCAGCAATAGAAACACACAAGAATATGATCCTACAGACTACTAACAAGTGGTGGTGGTGGCGGGTGTCACAAATCCGTCAAGCAAATCTCAAATTCTTACCAGTTCTTACCCAGCAGCAGGCGGTGATCGGCAACCGTTGTAGTCAAAAACTCTCAAAAGCTTGGATAGAGCGATTGCCAGGGAGAGTCAAACGCACGATGTAGATGTATGTGGAGCTGGGAAGGCTTATAGTATGGTAGCAAAAAGGGTCAGCAATAATCAATTCAGAGATGCAAAGTTGAATAAACGCTCAACGACGGTACCGTGCTGGTCCTAGGCTAGACCGTGCTAGAGACGCGAGCCTAGAACACTAACAAAATCACGGCGCTGCACGTAAATAAGGGAAAAGCACACTCTGGAACTCTCTTCTTTTTTTTCGCTCTTTTTTTGCGCTCCTCTTTTTTTTTTGCGAAAAAACACTAATGGCGAGTGTCTCAAAACTCTTCCCTCGTCAAACTGATAGGATGGGCACGAAATTTTTTTTCCAGTTTTTTTCGGAAATCAGGGCAGCGACGACGAAAAAGTGCGATAAAAAATCACTATGATGGCACGTGGCTCAAAAGACCCAGAAAAGCCTAAAAATAGGATAGGGAAAAAAAATTTGCCCGTGAAAATTTTGGCCTAAAAACTGCCCGGGGTTCTCAATCAACACTATAATTTTGTTTCCCGAGACCTAGCAGGCAAGGAAACACGAATTGGAATTTAGATTGATCTCAAGAACAAACCTAATATGAGAAGAACTCGGATTGGTGGTGGATATATGGTTGTGGTATATGGCAGCGGTGGTGGTATATGGTAGCGGTGGTGGTATATGGATAGAGATTGGTGGTGCGGCGGCGGCGTGACAACTTATGACCAGAACTCGAAACTCTAAAAGACTAGACTCTGAGACCAGCAACTTGACACGACGATGCAACCGCAAATTCAACAAAGCAAAAACCCTAAAAAGATTATGCAAAGGCTCAGATTGGTTCGGATATGATGAACTAACCCTATTTTTTTGTGTGGCTTTTTCGTGGACTGTAGGTATGAAGAACAGACTCGATCTAATCTATGAAAAACTGTAAAATCTCACCGAGCAACCTGGAAATCTGATACCACTTGATAGAGGCTAAGGTGTCCCGATGTTTCGATGAGATGGTGGCTATCGTTTTCTGTGGGAGTCGACCTTGACGATCCGACTACGAACGTGCGAGACGTCGCGCCTTAGCAATCGCTAAACCAACTTCCGAGGGTTATTGACCACGCCGGAGCACGATCAACCTGACCACGAGGGTCTGTTTCCTGCGAGCAAACGAAGAACAAGCAAGAAACTGAGATTGCAATCGGGATATTGCGAATATAAGATGAAAGCTTTATTGATCAAGGTGGGGTTCTGTGACGTCTTGGTCTGGTCGTTGGGCACAAACGAAGTACCCGAAGTGGCAGCTATGGCGAACTTTTAATCTAAACAAAACCCAAAGTCTAAACGATGCCCTAAGGGCTGTATATATGGAGGAAGAGGGGGGGAATTTCGTGGCCCTTGAGGGTGGGGTCCGAAATCAACCCTAACTCTTGTTTCCCCACACATATGGACTCTAAAAATAGCCTATACTTAAGTATTTCGAAATTACATGGGCCTGGCCCATTAATAAGGTGACGCAGCACCTAGAATAGCCTATGGACGAATATTATGAAGCGGCATCTTGTATATTTCGTTCAAGGCTTCATGCACTCCTTATGGCGGCTTCAAAGTCCTGAAATCATCACTTGTAACTCCGTTCTTGATCCCCTTGTGCATGCCATCAACTCCATGCGTGTTCTTGCTCCAATGTTCATCCTTCTCCAAGCTAGGCCCTTCATTTGTAAGCAAAACAAATGTATCCAATTTAGGCAGCATCATAATCTCATGAACATTAGAATCATTACCAAGAAACGAAAGTACCTGGTAATTTAATTGGCGTGCGCGAGCTCTAGTAATTGGTTCAGTATATGTAACAGTAGGGGCTGTGGGTGTAACAATGGTATTGATGTCCTCATCACTGGAGACGTGGATCCGACGGCGGCAAGCTTGCCGGCGTAGGGGACGAGGGCAAGCAGCGGTGCTCGGGCGGCGAGACATGGGCGTCCTCCTCCTCTGCTCAAAGCAGAGGCCGGACCTGGCATTGGCGGCGCGCAGGACGAGGTGGCGTCGGGGTCCAAAGTGGGGTCGAGGAAGCATCGGGCGCGTCGTGGTAGTCTGAAGGTTGGGGTCGCCGGCGGGTTCGCGGGATGCAGCACGGGCACGGCGGCATCCTCCTGGGCTACTGGAACGAGGGGGGCTTGGAGTCTCCGAGCTGCGCGGGCCGAGCTCGGGATGGCCATGGCGCTGGAGCTCCTGTTGAGGTACAGAGAGATGAGGAGATTAGGGAGAGAGAGATGCAGGGAAGAGGGGACAAAAGGAGATGGTCGCGAGGGGCTGGCCTGGAGGTTCTGGTTGCCAACGACGGCGGTGCGAGGGGACGAGGCTGAGAGCTCCTGCTCGGGGCCTCGAGCAGCTACACGATCCATTCGGGATCGAGGAAGAAGAGGTAGGCTTCAGGCGCCTGGGCAAGAAGCAGAGGGGGAGCTCGGGATCGAGGCTGCTGCGATTTGGGCGGCGCGCAGAACGAGGGAGGTGGTCGGAGATCTGGTTGGTGGGAGGAGATCCCGAGGAAGACATGAAAGAGGTGGTTGGCTGGCGGCGGCGGGATGGGAATGGGTGGATTGGAACGGTAGGGGCTAGGGTTTAGACTGATATTTATATCAGATGAATTTAGGTTAGGGACTAACTCGTCCCTCCGATCGCAATTGGACGGTCGCGAATAAAATAGCTAGGGATACCAAATAAGAAAACGGTGACGTTTTGTAGATGTTTCGGGATGATCCAGACACCACGGTGACGATTGCTCGGGTCGGGTCCGGGACAATTTTCGGACGCGCGCGCGAGGAGGGCCGCGGGCTGACGAGAGAGGTTAGGTAGGGCCTGACAGTGAGAGGTAGTGGGTTGTGCAGAAGGCCTCAAGCTGAGAGAAGAGAAAAGAGAGAGACCCGGCGACTGTTTCCGGAGACCGAAAACGTCCGACGATTTGACCGACTATATTGTCGCTATAGTTAACGGTTGGGGCATCAAACGATCTCTGAATTCGATGAAACTTGACATGCGGTCTATCTACACTATAATAAGACCACACGTCAACTCTCATCCCATTCCGAGAACATTTTCTGGCACTTATAAAATACTATTTCAGACATGCCGCGGGCGTGTGCAAGTGTGGTTGGGCTCAGAACAAACAACGGAAAGAACTGGGGAACCCGGACGGATGCAAGTTTTGAAAACATGATGATGCAATGCACATGATGACATGACAAGATGCAACACGCAAGCGAATGACATGGCAACGACAGCGAATAACTGGACGACACCTGGCACATCAGCCTCGGGGCGTTACAATCGGCAAGAGTCTTGCCGAGGCCTCATGGGTATCTTTGGCAGGAGCCTTGCCGGGGCCTCGTGGGCATCCTCGGCAAGGAGCCTTGCTATTGTCTTGTTTCTTGGTTCCTATCTAGGCCTCGCAGGCCCTTTGTCTTCAAAAAGATCTGCATGCCACCATGGAGGCGCCTCCCGAACCTTGGTTGCGATGTGGTTGATGGTGTCAGGACTCTTGGACTCAAGGGTGGCGGCCTTGTTGGTGTTGGGCAAGTCGCCCCAGCAAGGCTCTTGCCGGGGTCATGAAGGCCACCCCGGTAAGGGCCTTGCCGGGGGGGTTTCACCTCGCCCCTCTGCTCTTCATGCCTCTAGCCTTGAGCACGGCTCTGGTAGTCTTGGGTATTTCCTTCCTCTTCTGTCCCACCAAGCGCGGCCGTAGGCGTGTGGCTGCGACTGCCCGCACACAAGTAAAGGGGTACAAAAAGGACCCCTACTTTTATACACCGACAGGAGCCCCCGGGCCTGGGTCACATATAAGCGCGGAGCGTTATTGGGCCAGGCCCAGAACTGTGCGCGGGCGCGCGGGCAGCGGAGTTTTACCATAGTAACTCCCTCGCTAGTTGCACTTCCCCACGACCCGCGTTGAATGCGTGACGTGGGGGTCGTGCGTGGAATGACCGCGACATGCTCGCGTCATCCCATGATAAATAGTAAAGAGGCGGCTTGCATGTCCCTTTTAAAACTGCAGGGCCTTTGCTCATTTACTCTCTTTGCCTTGGAACCGTCGTTCCATGTTTCCCACTACGCCTGCCCCTTGGGCCATGTATGCCGCATGCACGGCGTGGGGTAGGTGACAGACGCACAGGGTATGGGAAGGCGCACGGTGGCCAATATTTACGCGCCTTTGATTGGGCGGGGAGGGCGTTCTATGGCCTTGCTCATCGCCAACTTAATGAGCCGGACCAGAACGGACTCTTCAGAGGCGTAGAGCCAGTCTTTTAGCCTTCCCCTCTCAGCTATAAAAAAGGGGACTCAGGAGGAGGAGGAGCATCTCCACCATGGAGGCACCTCCCGAGCCTTGGTTCTGATGTGGTTGATGGCGTCGGGACTCTTAGACTCAAGGGTGGCGGCCTTGTTGGTGTTGGGCAAGTCGCCCCGGCAAGGCTCTTGCCAGGGCCATGAAGGCCACCCCGGCAAGGGCCTTGCCGGGGGAGTTTCACCTCGCCCCTCTGCTCTTCATGCCTCTGGCCTCGAGCATGGCTCTGGTAATCTTGGGTCTTTGCTTCCTCTTCTGTCCTGCCAAGCGTGGCCGCAGGCGTGTGACTGCGACTACCCGCACACAAGTAAAGGGGTACAAAAAGGACCCCTACTTTTGTACACCGACAGGAGCCCCCGGGCCTGGGTCACATATAAGCGCGGAGCATTATTGGGCCAGGCCCAGAACAGTGCGCGGGCGCGCGTGCGGTGGAGTTTTACCATAGTAACTCCCTCGCCAGTTGTGCTTCCCCACGACCGGCGTTGAATGCATGACGTGGGGGTCGTGCGTGGATTGACTGCAGCATGCTCGCGTCATCCCGTGATGAATAGTAAAGAGGCGGCTTGCGTGTCCCTTTTAAAACTGCAGGGCCACTACTCATTTACTCTCACTGCCTTGGAACCGTCATTCCATGTTTCCCACTATGCATGCCCCTTGCGCCACGTATGCCGCATGCACGGCGTGGGGTAGGTGACAGACGAACGGGATATGGGAAGGCGCTCGGTGGCCAATTTTTACGCGCCTTTGATTGGGCGGGGAGGGCGGTCGATGGCCTTGCTCTTCGCCAACTTAATGAGCCAGACCAGAACGGGATCTTCAGAGGCGTAGATCCAGTCTTTTAGCCTTCCCCGCTCAGCTATAGAAAAGGGGACTCAGGAGGAGGAGGAGGAGCATCTCCTCACGTCTCCCCTTCGTCTCCATTCTCCAGCCACTGCCATGGCGAGAGGGTGTGGTCATGGCCATTCTTCCGCAGAGGCAACCATGTCTTCCTCTCGCCAGAGAGCTGCAGTGGTCAAGGAAGAGCCGGACGCCCAAGGTGAAGGCCACGCTCGAGGAAGAGGTGCCGGCTAGGGTCGCGATCGGCGAGGCGGTCGAGGCAGAGGTGGGTGTGGAAGGGGGACAACCGTGTCGTCACCATCTCCTCCACTATCTCCTCCTGCTTTGTCGAGCAGCCATGTCGGGGACATGGCGCTGGAGTTTATCCTGCAGTTGCGCGAGCCGCCGCGCAGCCACATTCACCTTCCCGAGGCATTTGCGAGGTAGCTGGAGATCGATCGGCCACCGAGGTTAAGGCTTCACATGGAGGGGTGTTGCCATGGCGACATGTGGGTGAACACAAGGTTCCCCGCCCCTCATGTGATGCTCCTTCGTCGGGGCTGGAAAACCTTCGCACGTGCCCATTGCTTGATGATGGGCACGTGTAACGCCCCAGATGTAATTTGCCATATTTGTAATCCGATTCTTGCTATTTTCGGCTTTAAGTTATGAGATTCGTGGTTGGGTTTTGTCTTTGTTTTGCATTTTGTCCATGTCATGTATCTCATATCATGTCATCATGTGCATCGCATTTGCATACGTGTTTGTCTCATGCATCCGAGCATTTTCCCCGTTGTCCGTTTTGCATTCCGACACTCCTGCGTCCTCCGGCGCCCCTTTTGTTTTGTTTTCGTGTGCGGGTGTTAAACTTTCTCGGAATGGACCGATATTTGCCAAGCGGCCTTAGTACACCACCGTAGACCACCTGTCAAGTTTCATGCCATTTGGAGTCCGTTTGATACTCCAACGGTTAACCGGGGAACCGGAAAGGCCTCATGTTTGTTGCAGCCGAACACCCCTCCAAAGTGGCCCAATAACCCATCCAAACCCCCTCCATCCTCTCGGCCGTTCAATCACGATCATGCGGCCGAAAACCGCACCTCATTTGGACTCTCCTAGCTCCCTCTACCTATAAATATGTGCCCCTCCCGAAATTTTTGCCCATTCCAACCCTAACCTAGTTCCCTCTCCGCCGCCGGACACGTTCGGGCGCAGCCGGACGCGCCCGCCACCGCCATCGGACCAACCAGGCGCTGCCAAGTGTCCCTCCGCCACCACCCGCCACCGCGGCCCGCCAGGCCCGTCGCGGGCCCGCGTGAGCCCGCGCGAGCCATCTCCGCCTGCGCCTCCGCACCGCCGCCTGGGCTCCTCCGCCGGACCCCGCCTCCGCCACGGTGCGCCACCGCGTCCTCCGCGCCGACAAGCCACCGGAGCAGCCGCGCCTCCCGCGCCCGCCGACCAGTCTCGCGCCTCGTTGATCGCGCCTCGCCGTTCGGCGCCTCGCCCCGGCAAGTCCCGCACCGGATCCGGCAAGTCCAACTCCGGCGACCACCCCTCCAACTCCAGCCGTCCTCACCCACTATTCTGGTGAGCCCAACGAACCTCTAACCGCGCGTCGCCCTGATCCAGATCCAGATCCAAACCCTAGTGTTGACCTCGTTTTTCTCTAAGTCTGCAATATTTTCATGCACTATTCATCATGCCATAACTCTGTGACCGTAGCTCCGTTTTGTGCGTGTAATATATCAAAATGTTCTTCAGGATGTGCTATTCATTTTGTTCCATTGTGCCATGCTTGTTTGAGTCCATCTTGATGCCCAAATCGTTGATGCAAGAGTGCTATAAAATGTTAGTTCCTGTTACTTAGCAGTTTATGAGCATTTGTCATCTTTGCCACATTTGTTGTGTGCTGCATATGGGCATGAGCTCTACATGTGTTTTGGGCTATGCCATGCCATCTTTATAGGGGTGTATGCCATGTATTTTTGTGATCAATGTGGTGACTAGCACAAGCATGCAAAGTAGCTCTCGTGATATTGCTGATTTCAGAGACTTAGAATTTCACTAAGTCTTTGTCTGCTGTTATTTTTATGTCTTGTATTCATGTTGCTACAGTTAGATCCATGCTTCTTTTGAGTATGTTCAGTAAGGATGATTTGGGAATATGGTTGTGCTCTGCCCATCCATGCCCCTGTTTGCATTTATGGAGTGCCCTAGCATGACTCAATCTTGCTCTACTTTCCCTATAAAATGTTCCTGGCAGATTGTTTACATGTTAATCAATTTTGCCATGGTTCTTGTGGTTGATCCAAGCATGCTATAAACTTGTTCTTGCCATGGTTTGCTTCTTGAACACGTATTCTTGCTGGTTATATGCTTATCTTGTCATGCAATTCCTTGTGATGAGTGAATCGAGCTCGCAAAGAGGCCTTCATAATTCTGTTTTTACCATGTCCAGTTTTCCGCTAAGTCTGAATCTATTAACGAAACTTGCTATGTTTACATGGGTGCCATCATATCTAGCTATGTTTAGATGGCATCGTGCTGTTAATCGCAGAATTGTGCCATTATTGTTTTGCTCGCCATTTGCAAACCGTGCATTCGATTCCGGTGATCTTTATATCGATTTCGACCAAAATCAACTCATCTTTCCAGCGGCGCACTTGGTTTGCCAAGTTGAGGCCTGGTTCAATCTTTCCTTTCCGAAGCACACATATGCATTGCATATCACATCCCACATATCATGCCATGTTTTGCATCATGTTGCTTGCGCATTGCACCGTGGTTGATTGTGGTTTCCTTTGCTTCTATTCTTGCCTTGGGTAGAGCCGGGAGATGAGTTTGTGATCGAGGAACCCGTTGAGTACGCTTACGAGGATCAGGCTTTCGTCAACTCGGAGAACTTTGCAGGCAAGATGACCATACCCTCGAAATCACTTCTATCTTTGCTTGCTAGTTGCTCGCTCTATTGCTATGCCGCGATACCTACCACTTGCTATATCATGCCTCCTATATTGCCATGTCAAGCCTCTAACCCACCTTTCCTAGCAAACCGTTGTTTGGCTATGTTACCGCTTTGCTCAGCCCCTCTTATAGCATTGCTAGTTGCAGGTGAAGATGGAGTTTGTTCCTTGTTGGGACATGGATATTGTTGGGATATCATTATTATATCTTGTTTACTTTAATGCATCTATATACTTGGTAAAGGGTGGAAGGCTCAGCCTTATGCCTGGTGTTTTGTTCCACTCTTGCCGCCCTAGTTTCCATCATACTGGTGTTATGTTCCTTGATTTTGCGTTCCTTACGTGGTTGGGTGTTATGGGAACCCCTTGACAGTTCGCTTTGAATAAAACTCCTCCAGCAAGGCCCAAACTTGGTTTTACCGTTTGCCTACCTACCACCATATACCTTCCCTTGGGTTCTGCAGACTCAAGGGTCATCTTATTTTAACCCCCCCGGGCCAGTGCTCCTCTGAGTGTTGGTCCGAACTGAGCCGCCTGCGGGGCCACCTCGGGGAAACTCGAGGTTTGGTTTTACTCGTAGCCTATCTCATCCGGTGTTGCCCTAAGAACGAGATACGTGCGACTCCTATCGGGATTTGTTGGCACATCGGGTGGCTTTGCTGGTCTTGTTTTACCATTGTCGAAATGTCTTGTAACCGGGATTCCGAGACTGATCGGGTCTTCCCGCTAGAAGGAATATCCTTCGTTGACCGTGAGAGCTTGTGATGGGCTAAGTTGGGATACTCCTGCAGGGTTTTGAACTTTTGAAAGTCGTGCCCACGGTTATGGGCAGATGGGAATTTGTTAATGTCCGGTTGTAGAGAACTTGAAACTTAACTTAATTAAAATGAATCAACCGCGTGTGTAGCCGTGATGGTCTCTTTTCGGCGGAGTCCAGGAAGAGAACACGGTCTCGTGTTATGCTTGAATGTAAGTAGTTTCAGGATCACTTCTTGATCATTATAGTTTCTTGACCGTGCTTTGCTTCTCTTCTCGCTCTCATTTGCGTAAGTTAGCCACATATATGCTAGTGCTTGCTGCAACTCCACCTCACTACCTTCTCCTACCCTTAAGCTTAAATAGTCTTGGTCGCGAGGGTGTGAGATTGCTGAGTCCCCGTGACTCACAGATTACTTCCAAAACCAGATGCAGGTGCCGATGATGCCAGTGCAGGGGACGTGTCCGAACTCAAGTGGGAGTTCGACGAGGATTCTGGACGTTACTATGTGTCTTTTCCGGACGATCAGTAGAGGAGCCTAGTTGGGGCGATCGGGGATCTAGCATTTGGGGTTGTCTTTCTTTATTTGGTTCCGTAGTCGGACCTTGATTGTATTCTGGATGATGTAATGCTATATTTATGTATTGTGTGAAGTGGCGATTGTAAGCCAACTCTTTATCCCTTTCTTATTCAGTACATGGGATGTGCAAAGATTACCCCTCTTGCGACATGCCTACTATGCGGTTATGCCTCTAAGTCATGCTCCGACACATGGGAGATATAGCCGCATCGTGGGTGTTACAACACGTTCTCTACTTCAAGATAGCGGAGAGCGACCTGCTCTCCATCAAGGTCTTCGAGCTCTTGGGACAGTGGCTAGGGTGCTGTGTAGAGAGCTCGACCGATGATGAAAGCTCATCCTTGGGCGACAGTGATGAGGAGGATAGCAGCAGCGATGACAAGGTAGCGGGCGGGAGGATGACGGGTCCGACTAGGCATCGTACACACCGTTCCTGGGCGACGCCGGCAGCACCATCATCTACATCGCCGGCTCCTTGAACTTCTCGGGGTCGTCGCCTTGGGCGGCTGGCGTTGGAGGGACGGGGAAGACGAAGAAGGCGGGTGGCGGGCCGTCAAGTCGGAGTGCGATGGCATCGACGCCTTTGTCGCGTATTGCTGGCCCGCTGCCTCGTCTTTTGGTTCTTCTTTCGGCACCGTCATCACGGGCCTTCTTCTGGACGATTGCCGGGATGTTCTCTTGGTATCTTCTGCTACTCGTACCTTGCCTAGGCACTCCTTTTGCCCTCCTATTATCTTGTTCTGCTTCCTGGGAAGAGGGACAAGAAAAGGGATTACAGGCATCTTATCCTTTTTTTCTAGTTTTTAAGCCTGCGGGCATTTGTTAGAGTTAAACCTTGTAATCACCTTGCTCATGTTTACATTCCATATGAGTTGTACTTGTTTGCAATGTATTAATGGAAAAGGGGGCTTGCCGGGTTCTTTTGTGTGTGAGCAAGGCTCACACCAAGGAACGAGTCCTTGTTATCTTAAGATAAGCACTGTTGCTCGGCAGCAGACCTTGCCATCCTCCACTTCCTAGCTTGACCATACTCACGCTCTTGGCGGAGGTAGGGGTGAAGTAGGATTAGGCCCTTCGTTTGTTTCCTTGTCACCGCAACTACAACCAAGTTCCGGCCCAAAGAAGAGTTCTTGGGCATATGAAAGGGGGAGCACGGTGGCCCGAGAACAAACAAAGTCTCATACATCCAAGTCCCATACAAAAATGCATAACATGAGATAAAAGACTTATCAGAATCTGCAGCCTCCGGCAACCTTGCCGGGGTCGAGGATGTCGGTCTGTCTCCCTGCTCTTAAATGGTTTGGCAGAAACGCTTGTGTAGCCTGCGAACCAAAGAAAGGACTGGAAAGGACAGAAAGACACACACTCGACCACTTATGCTAGGGGTTAGTTGCCGCTGAGTACTATCAATCCTAACAAAGAGAGAGACTCAACCTAACATGCATGCTAAAACTTAGGGCGCCAGCGCTTCATTTATTTATGCTTAGGGTCCGTGCCTAGCTCTGTACAAAGGGTTACATGCCTTGCGGGCAAGGCTTGTACAAAAGGTGGTTTGCTGGGAGGTCCGGCAACCGTGCCTCATGGGTAAAACTTATGAAGATGTTCGATGTTCCAGGAGTTGCTCACTAGAATACCATCTTCAGTCTCCAGGCGGACTACGCCAGGCCTGGTGACTCGCATTACCCGATAAGGGCCTTCCCACTTCAGCGTCAACTTGTTGGAATTCTTGGCCGACTGAACGCGCCAAAGAACAAGGTCGCCTTCCTCAAAACTTCGGGCATGAACCTTTCGGCTATGGTAGCGGCGCAAGGCTTGTGGTAGCGTGCAGCTCGCACAGCCGCCCGAAGACGATCTTCCTCAAGGAGCGTCACGTCATCTTGCCGCAACTACTGTTGCTCGAGCTCATCATAAGTGAGCACTCGAGGTGACCAATATGTGAGTTCTGTGGGGAGAACTACTTCTGCCCCGTATACCAGGGCAAAGGGTGTCTGGTCGATGGCTCGATTTGGCGTTGTTCTGATCGACCAAAGAACCACCGACAACTCATCAATCCAGCGCCTCCACACTTCTGCAGTCTTTAAAAAGTCTTTGTCCTCAGGCCTCACAGTACTTCAGCATTTGCCCTCTCCGCCTGGCTGTTGCTCCATGGGTGTGCCACTGAAGCGAAACAGACCTTGCTGCCGAGGGCCTGGATGTACCGCATGAAGGTGCAACTTGTGAACTGCGTGCCATTGTCGGTGATGACCCTATTCGGCACACCAAAATGGCAAACTAGCCCCTTGAAGAACTTGATGGCTGACTCTGCTGTCACCTTCCTCACTGCTTCCACTTCGGGCCACTTTGTGAACTTGTCAATTGCGACGTACGAGTACTCAAAGACCCTAAGAGCGCGGGGGAAGGGGCCCAGTATGTCGAGCCCCCAGACTGAAAATGGCCAGGAGAGAGGGATTGTTTGAAGGGCTTGAGCTAGTTGATGAAGCTTCTTTGAATGGAGCTGGCACGCTTCACACTTGGTTACAAGTGCAGCTGCATCCTGGACGGCTGTGGGCCAAAAGAAACCTTGCCAGAATGCCTTGCCGGCAAGGGCTCTCGACCCTATGTGGGAGCCACATATGCCTCCATGTATCTTTGCCAACAACTCCAGTCCGTCCTCTTGAGGAATGCACTTCAGCTTCATGCCATTTGGCCTCCTTCTGTACAGGGTATTATCCACAAACTGGTACATGTTGGACCGACAGGCTACTCTTTCTGCTTCTTCCTGTTCCTCAAGGAGTTCCCCTGTTTGGAGGAAATGGACGGTGTGTGTCGGCGTTCTGGGAACGGGGGTCCCCAGACTTGCCTGCCTGCGGGCCGCGGCGTGGCAGCGGCCCTGTATGGCCCATATGAAGGAAATATGCCCTAGGGCAATAATTAAGTTATTATTTATTTCCTTATATCATGGTAAATGTTTATTATTCATGCTAGAATTGTATTAACCGGAAACATAATACATGTGTGAATACATAGACAAACAGTATGTCACTAGTATGCCTCTACTTGACTAGCTCGTTTAATCAAAGATGGTTAAGTTTCCTAACCATAGACATGAGTTGTCATTTGATTAACGGGGTCACATCATTAGAGAATGATGTGATTGACTTGACCCATTCCGTTAGCATAGCACTTGATCGTTTAGTTTGTTGCTATTGCGTTCTTCATGACTTATACATGTTCCTATGACTATGAGATTATGCAACTCCCGTTTACCGGAGGAACACTTTGTGTGCTACCAAAAGTCACAACGTTACTGGGTGATTATAAAGGTGCTCTACAGGTGTCTCCGAAGGTATTTGTTGGGTTGGCGTATTTCGTGATTAGGATTTGTCACTCCGATTGTCGGAGAGGTACCTCTGGGCCCACTCGGTAATGCACATCACTATAAGCCTTGCAAGCATTGCAACTAATGAGTTAGTTGTGGGCTGATATGTTACAGAACGAGTAAAGAGACTTTCCGGTAACGATATTGAACTAGGTATTGAGATACCGACGATCGAATCTCGGGCAAGTAACATACCGATGACAAAGGGAACAACGTATGTTGTTATGCGGTTTGACCGATAAAGATCTTCGTAGAATATGTAGGAGCCAATATGAGCATCTAGGTTCCTCTATTGGTTATTGACCGGAGACGTGTCTCGGTCATGTCTACATACTTCTCGAACCCGTAGGGTCCGCACGCTTAAAGTTTGATGACGGTTATATTATGATTTTATGTGTTTTGATGCACTGAAGGAGTTCGGAGTCCTAGATGAGATCGGAGACATGACGAGGAGTCTCGAAATGGTCGAGACATAAAGATCGATATATTGGACGACTATATTCGGACATCAGAAAGGTTCCGAGTGATTCGGGTATTTTTGGAAGTGCCAGGGAGTTACGGGAATTCATATTGGGCCTTAATGGGCCATGCGGGAAAGGAGAGAAAGGCCTCAAAGGGTGGCCGCACCCCTCCCCATGGGCTTGTCCGAATTGGACTAGGGAGGGGGGGGCGCCCCCTTCATTCCTTCTCCTTTTCCCTTCCCTTTCCTTCCCTCCTACTCCTACTACTTGGAAGGGCCCCTAGTTCTACTAGGAAAGGGGGAATCCTACTCCCGGTGGGAGTAGGACTCCCCTAGGGCGCGCCATAGAGAGGGTTGGCCCTCCCCCTCCTCCACTCCTTTATATACGGGGGCAGGGGCACCCCAAAGACACAACAATTGATCTCTTGATCTCTTAGCCGTGTGCGGTGCCCCTCTCCACCATAATCCACCTCAGTCATATCGTAGCGGTGCTTAGGCGAAGCCCTGCATCGGTAGAACATCATCATCATCACCATGCTGTTGTGCTGTCGGAACTCTCCCTCAAAGCTCGGCTGGATCGGAGTTCGAGGGACGTCATCGAGTTGAACGTGTGCAGAACTTGGAGGTGCCGTGCGTTTGGTACTTGATCGGTCGGATCATGAAGACGTACGACTACATCAACCGCGTTGTGCTAATGCTTCTGCTTTCGGTCTACGAGGGTACGTGGACAACACTCTCCCCTCTCGTTGCTATGCATCACCATGATCTTGCGTGTGCGTAGGAAATTTTTAAAATTACTACGTTCCCCAATAGTGGTATCAGAGCCAGGTTTTATATGTTGATGTAATATGCACGAGTAGAACACAAGTGAGTTGTGGGTGATATAAGTCATACTGCTTACCAGCATGTCACACTTTGGTTCAGCGGTATTGTTGGATGAAGCGGCCCGGACCGACACTACGCGTACGCTTACGCGAGACTGGTTTTACCGCCATGCTATGCACACAGGTGACTAGCGGGTGTCAGTTTCTCCAACTTTAGTTGAACCGAGTGTGGCTACGCCCGGTCCTTGAGAAGGCTAAAACATCACCAACTTGACAAACTATCGTTGTGGTTTTGATGCGTAGGTAAGAACGGTTCTTGCTAAGCCCGTAGCAGCCACGTAAAACTTGCAACAACAAAGTAGAGGACGTCTAACTTGTTTTTGCAGGGCATGTTGTGATGTGATATGGTCAAGGCGTGATGAGATATAAGTTGTTGTATAAGATGATCATGTTTTGTTGAAGTTATCGACAACTGGCAAAAGCCTTATGGTTGTCTCCTTATTGCATAAGATGCAAGCGCCAAATAATTGCTTTACAATTATCGCTATGCAATAGCAATAGTTGCAAGAGCAATAGTTGGCGAGATGACCATGTGACGACACATTGATATAGATCAAGATGATGGAGATCATGGTGTCATGCCGGTGACGATGGAAATCATGACGATGTTTTGGAGATGGAGATCAAAGGCACAAGATGATGATGGCCATATCATGTCACACATTTTGATTGCATGTGATGTTTATCTTTTATGCATCTTATCTTGCTTTAATTGACGGTAGCATTATAAGATGATCTCTCACTAAATATCAAGATAAAAGTGTTCTCCCTGAGTATGCACCGTTGCCAAAGTTCGTCGTGCCCAGACACCACGTGATGATCGGGTGTGATAAGCTCTACGTCCATCTACAACGGGTGCAAGCCAGTTTTGCACACGCAGAATACTCAGGTTAAACTTGACAAGCCTAGCATATGCAGATATGGCCTCGGAACATTGAGACCGAAAGGTCGAGCGTGAATCATATAGTAGATATGATCAACATAGTGATGTTCACCATTGAAAACAACTCCATTTCACGTGATGATCGGTTATGGTTTAGTTGATTTGGATCACGTGATCACTTAGAAGATTAGAGGGATGTCTTTCTAAGTGGGAGTTCTTAAGTAATATGATTAATTGAACTTAAATTTATCATGAACTTAGTCCTGGTAGTATTAGCATATCTATGTTGTAGATCAATAGTTCGCGTTTAGCTCCCCTGTTTTATTTTTGATATGTTCCTAGAGAAAACTAAGTTGAAAGATGTTAGTAGAAATGATGCGGATTGGATCCGTGATCTGTGGTTTATCCTCATTGCTGCACAGAAGAATTATGTTCTTAATGCACCGCTAGGTGACAGACCTATTGCAGGAGCAGATGCAGATGTCATGAACGTTTGGCTAGCTCAATATAATGACTACTTGATTGTTTAGTGCACCATGCTTAACAACTTAGAATCGGGACTTCAAAGAAGTTTTGAATGTCATGGATCATATGGATGTTCCAGGAGTTGAAGTTAATATTTCAAGCAAATACCCGAGTTGAGGGATATGAAGTCTCCAACAACTTCTATAGCTAAAAGATGGAGGAGAATAGCTCAAGCAGTGAGCATGTGTTCAGATTGTCTGGGTACTACAATCGCTTGAATCAAGTGGGAGTTAATCTTCCAGATAAAATAGTGATTGACAGAATTCTCTAGTCACCATCACCAAGTTAGTAGAACTTCGTGATGAACTATAGTATGCAAAGGATGATGTAAACGATTCCCGAGCTTTTCATGATGATGAAATCGATGAAGGTAGAAATCAAGAAAGAGCATCAAGTGTTGATGATTAACAAGTGATGAGGACATCAATACCATTGTTACACCCACAACCCCTACTGTTACATATACTGGACCAATTACTAGAGCTCGCGCACGCCAATTAAATTACCAGGTACTTTCGTTTCTTGGTAATGATTCTAATGTTCATGAGATTATGATGCTGCCTAAATTGGATACATTTGTTTTGCTTACAAATGAAGGTCCTAGCTTGGAGAAGGATGAACATTGGAGCAAGAACACGAATGGAGTTGATGGCATGCGCAAGGGGATCAAGAACGGAGTTACAAGTGATGATTTCAGGACTTTGAAGCCGCCATAAGGAGTGCATGAAGCCTTGGACGAAATATACAAGATGCCACTTCATAATATTCGTCCATAGGCTATTCTAGGTGCTGCGTCACCTTATTAATGGGCCAGGCCCATGTAATTTCGAAATACTTAAGTATAGGCTATTTTTAGAGTCCGTATGTGTGGGGAAACAAGAGTTAGGGTTGGTTTCGGACCCCACCCTCAAGGGCCACGAAATTCCCCTCTCTTCCTCCATATATACAGCCCTTAGGGCGTCGTTTAGACTTGGGTTTTGTTTAGATTAAAAGTTCGCCATAGCTGCAACTTCTCGTACTTCGTTTGTGTCCAACGACCAGACCAAGACGTCACAGAACCCCACCTTGATCAATAAAGCTTTCATCTTATATTCGCAATATCCAGATTGCAATCTCAGTTTCTTGCTTGTTCTTCGTTTGCTCACAGGAAACAGGCCCTCGTGGTCAGGTTGATCGTGCTCCGGCATGGTCAATAACCCCTCGGAAGTTGGTTTAGCGATTGCTAAGGCGCGACGTCTCGCACGTTCGTAGTCGGATCGTCAAGGTCGACTCCCACAGAAAACGATAGCCACCATCTCATCGAAACATCGGGACACCTTTGCCTCTATCAAGTGGTATCAGATTTCCAGGTTGCTCGGTGAGATTTTACAGTTTTTCGTAGATTAGATCGAGTCTGTTCTTCATACCTACAGTCCACGAAAAAGCCACACAAAAAAAATTAGGGTTAGTTCATCATATCCGAACCAATCTGAGCCTTTGCATAATCTTTTTAGGGTTTTTGCTTTGTTGAATTTGCGGTTGCATCGTCGTGTCAAGTTGCTGGTCTTAGAGTCTAGTCTTTTAGAGTTTCGAGTGTTGATGATTAACAAGACCACTAGTTTCAAGAAAAGGGCAAAGGGAAAGAAAGGGAACTTCAAGAAGAACGGCAAGAAAGTTGCTGCTCAAGTGAAGAACCCCAAGTCTGGTCCTAAGCCTCAGACTAAGTGCTTCTACCGCAAAGGGACTGGTCACTGGAAGCGGAACTGCCCCAAGTATTTGGCGGATAAGAAGGATGGCAAAGTGAACATAGGTATATTTGATATACAGATTATTGATGTGTATTTTACTAGTGTTCATAGCAACCCCTCGGTATTTGATACTAGTTCAGTTGCTAAGAGTAGTAACTCGAAACGGGAGTTGCAGAATGAACAGAGACTAGTTAAGGGTGAAGTGACGATGTGTGTTGGAAGTGGTTCCAAGATTGCTATGATCATCATCGCACACTCCCTATACTTTCGGGATTAGTGTTGAACCTAAATAAGTGTTATTTGGTGTTTACGTTGAGCATGAATATGATTTGATCATGTTTATTGCAATACGGTTATTCATTTAAGTAAGAGAATAAATTGTTGTTCTGTTTACATGAATAAAACCTTCTATGGTCATACACCCAATGAAAATGGTTTGTTGGATCTCGATAGTGGTGATACACATTCTCATAATATTGAATCCAAAAGATGCAAAGTTAATAATGATAGTGCAACTTATTTGCGGCACTGCTGTTTAGGTCATATTGGTGTAAAGCGCATGAAGAAAATCCATGTTGATGGGCTTTTGGAATCACTTGATTATGATCATTTGATGCTTGCGAACCGTTCCTCATGGGCAAGATGACTAAGACTCCGTTCTCCGGAACAATGGAGCAAGCAACTGACTTATTGGAAATAATACATACTGATGTATGCAGTCCGATGAATGTTGAGGCTCGCAGTGGGTATCGTTATTTTCTGACCTTCACAGATGATTTGAGCAGATATGGGTATATCTACTTGATGAAACATAAGTCTAAAACATTTGAAAAGTTCCAAAAACTTCAGAGTGAAGTGGAAAATCATCGTGACAAGAAAATAAAGTTTCTACGATCTGATCGCAGAGACAAATATTTGAGTTACGAGTTTGGTCTTCAATTAAAACAATGTGGAATAGTTTCACAAAATCATGCCACCTGGAACACCACAGCATAATGGTCTGTCCGAACGTCATAACCGTACTATTATTGGATATAGTGCAATATATGATGTTTCTTACCGATTAACCACTATAGTTTTGAGGTTATGCATTAGAGACAGCTACATTCACGTTAAATAGGGCACCATCTAAATCCGTTGAGACGACACTGTATGAACTATGGTTTGGCAAGAAACCTAAGCTATCGTTTCTTAAAGTTTGAGGTTGCAATGCTTATGTGAAAAAGTTTCAACCTGATAAGCTCAAACCCAAATTGGAGAAGTGCGTCTTCATAGGATACCCAAAAGAAAATGTTGGGTACACCTTCTATCACAGATCCGAAGGCAAGATATTCATTGCTGAGAATGGATCCTTTCTAGAGAAGGAGTTTCTCTCGAAAGAAGTGAGTGGGAGGAAAGTAGAACTTGATGAGGTAACTGTACCCGCTCCCTTACTGGAAAGTAGTTCATCACAGAAATCTGTTCCTGTGACTACTACACCAATTAGTGAGGAAGCTAATGATAATGATCATGTAACTTCAGATCAAGTTACTACCGAACCTCGTAGGTAAACCAGAGTGACATCCGCACCAGAGTGGTACGGTAATCCTGTTCTGGAGGTCATGTTACTTGACCATGATGAGCCTACGAACTATGAGGAAGCGATGATGAGCCCAGATTCCGCGAAATGGCTTGAGGCCATGAAATCTGAGATGAGATCCATGTATGAGAACAAAGTATGGACTTTGATTGACTTGCCCAATGATTGGCGAGCCATTGAGATTGAATGGATCTTCAAGAGGAAGACGGACGCTGATAGTAGTGTTACTATCTACAAAGCTAGAATTGTCGCAAAAAGGTTTTCGACAAGTTCAAGGTGTTGACTACAATGAGAGTTTCTCACTCGTATCTATGCTTAAGTATGTCCGAATCATGTTAGCAATTGCCGCATTTTATGAAATCTGGCAAATGGATAAACAAAACTGCATTCTTTAATGGATTTATTAAAGAAGAGTTGTATATGATGCAACCAGAAGGTTTTGTCAATCCTAAAGGTACTAACAAAATATGCAAGCTCTAGCGATCCATCTATGGACTGGTGCAAGCATCTCGGAGTTGGAATATACGCTTTGATAAGTTGATCAAAGCATATAGTTTTATACAGACTTGCGGTGAACCCTGTATTTACAAGAATGACATATTGTTGATCGGAGATAATGTAGAATTATTCTGCAAAGCATAAAGGAATGTTTGAAAGGAGTTTTTCAAATAAAGACCTCGATGAAGCTGCTTACATATTGAGCATCAAGATCTATAGAGATAGATCAAGACGCTTGATAAGTTTTTCAATGAGTACATACCTTGACAAGATTTTGAAGTAGTTCAAAATGGAATAGTCAAAGAAAGAGTTCTTGCCTGTGTTACAAGGTGTGAAACTGAGTAAGACTCAAAACCCGACCACGGCAGAAGATAGAGAGAGAATGAAAGTCATTCCCTATGCCTCAACCATAGGTTCTATAAAGTATTCCATGCTGTGTACCAGACCTATTGTATACCCTGCCCTGTGTTTGGCAAGGGAGTACAATAGTGATCTAGGAGTAAATCACTGGACATTGGTCAAAATTATCCTTAGTGGAATAAGGATATGTTTCTCGATTATGGAGGTGACAAAAGGTTCGTCATAAAGGGTTACATCGATGCAAGTTTTGACACTGATCCAGATGACTCAAAGTCTTAATCTGGATACATATTGAAAGTGGGAGCAATTAGTTAGAGTAGCTCCGTGCAGAGCATTGTTGACATAGAAATTTGCAAAATACATATGGATCTGAATGTGGCAGACCCGTTGACTAAACTTCCCTCACAAGCAAAACATGATCACACCTTAGTACTCTTTGGGTATTAATCACATAGCGATGTGAACTAGATTATTGACTCTAGTAAACCCTTTGGGTGTTGGTCACATGACAATGTGAACTATGGGTGTTAATCACATGGTGATGTGAACTATTGATGTTGAATCACATGGCGATGTGAACTAGATTATTGACTCTAGTGCAAGTGGGAGACTGAAGGAAATATGCCCTAGAGGCAATAATAAAGTTATTATTTATTTCCTTATATCATGGTAAATGTTTATTATTCATGCTAGAATTGTATTAACTGGAAACATAATACATGTGTGAATACATAAACAAACAGTATGTCACTAGTATGCCTCTACTTGACTAGCTCGTTGAATCAAATATGGTTAAGTTTCCTAGCCATAGACATGAGTTGTCATTTGATTAACGGGGTCACATCATTAGAGAATGATGTGATTGACTTGACCCATTCTGTTAGCATAGCACTTGATCGTTTAGTTTGTTGCTATTGCTTTCTTCATGACTTATACATGTTCCTATGACTATGAGATTATGCAACTCCTATTTATCGGAGGAACACTTTGTGTGCTACCAAACGTCACAATGTAACTGGGTGATTATAAAGGTGCTCTACAGGTGTCTCCGAAGGTACTTGTTGGGTTGGCGTATTTCGAGATTAGGATTTGTCACTCCGATTGTCGAAGAGGTATCTCTAGGCCCACTCGGTAATGCACATCACTATAAGCCTTGCAAGCATTGCAACTAATGAGTTAGTTGCGGGATGATGTGTTACGGAACGAGTAAACAGACTTGCCGGTAACGAGATTGAACTAGGTATTGAGATACCGACGATCGAATCTCGGGCAAGTAACATACCGATGACAAAGGGAACAACGTATGTTGTTATGCGGTTTGACCGATAAAGATCTTCATAGAATATGTAGGAGCCAATATGAGAATCCAGGTTCCGCTATTGGTTATTGACCGGAGATGTGTCTCGGTCATGTCTACATACTTCTCGAACCCGTAGGGTCCGCACGCTTAAAGTTTCATGACGGTTATATTATGAGTTTATCTGTTTTGATGTACCGAAGGAGTTCGGAGTCCCAGATGAGATCAGGGACATGACGAGAAGTCTCGAAATGGTCGAGACATAAAGATCGATATATTGGACGACTATATTCGGACATCGGAAAGGTTCCGAGTGATTCGGGTATTTTCAGAAGTACCGGGGAGTTACGGGAATTCGTATTGGGCCTTAATGGGCCATACGGGAAAGGAGAGAAAGGCCTCAAAGGGTGGCTGCACCCCTCCCCATGGGCTGGTCCGAATTGGACTAGGGAGGGGGGGGCGCCCCCTTCCTTCCTTCTCCTTTTCCCTTCCCTTTCTTTCCCTCCTACTCCTACTACTTGGAAGGGCTCCTAGTTCTACTAGGAAAGGGGGAATCCTACTCTCCGTGGGAGTAGGACTCCCCTAGGGCGCACCATAGAGAGGGCCGGCCCTCCCCCTCCTCCACTCCTTTATATACGGGGGCAGGGGCACCCCAAACACACAACAATTGATCTCTTGATCTCTTAGCCGTGTGCGGTGCCCCTCTCCAGCATAATCCACCTCGGTCATATCGTAGCGGTGCTTAGGCGAAGCCCTGCGTCGGTAGAACATCATCATCGTCACCACACCGTTGTGTTGACGGAACTCTCCCTCAAAGCTCGGCTGGATCGGAGTTCGAGGGACGTCATCGAGTTGAACGTGTGCAGAACTCGGGGGTGCCGTGCGTTCGGTACTTGATCGGTCGGATCGTGAAGACGTACGACTACATCAACCGCGTTGTGCTAACGCTTCCGCTTTCGGTCTATGAGGGTACGTGGACAACACTCTCCCCTCTCGTTGCTATGCATCACCATGATCTTGCGTATGCGTAGGAAATTTTTAAAATTACTACGTTCCCCAACACCATATTCACCAGCGAACACTCAAGACCCTCCCGAGGGGCCAAGCCTCACGAGGTGGACGACGCAAGACCTCCTCAGGGGCGGCCTCACTAGGCTGGCTCGCGAGGGGCGAAGAGATCAAGGCAAGGGACACCTCGTGAGGTTCCTGTGACACAAGCCATGACGACTGGAGCCAGGCGGGCGCCAGCGCGCGCAGTGTCCTCGTTTCCTCTTTGGTGCTAAAGAGGCAAGCGTAGACGAGGAGTCCCGAGGCATCAGGAAAAGGTTTCCATATCGGTGCAACAAGACCAAGAC
Source organism: Triticum urartu (assembly GCF_003073215.2). Lineage (NCBI taxonomy): Eukaryota > Viridiplantae > Streptophyta > Magnoliopsida > Poales > Poaceae > Triticum > Triticum urartu. The sequence goes on from NC_053024.1 coordinate 358,142,548, forward strand.
CAGCAGGACAACAAGAGGGAGGTCACCATGGAGCCCAGGACGGCGTCACCACCAGTGGCTTTGGCAGGCAAAGACTACTTTCGTCAGGATAGCTTGTACTAGCTGTCCCCCTTCAAATGGGCCGTTGTGGGATCCCTTCCCGCCTAATAATTGGGAAGAGGACCCGGGCATCTATATATATAGGACTAGCCACCACCGTGGAGGGAGAGGCTGAACGGGGACCGGATCCATTCCACCAATCCACCACACTAGAGTAGGGTGTTACACCACATCGGTGGCCTGAACCAGTATAAACTCTTGTGTCTCGTTTTCTGTAGGTTCGTCGAGCTAGGCCGTGAGATCATGGTGTGTGCGAGCTAGAGAGGGGGAGAGATCTTCGTGCACACCCCAGTGTTCTAACCTCAAGGGTTTTGCCGGAACCCGAAATCTGACATTTGGCACGCCAGGTAGGGGTGCGCTTAAGCTTTCCCCTTCATCAATCCGAGCTTCGCCACTCCACCAAGTTCATGGCGGATGCTCGCCAGGCCCGCGCTGAGCGCCAGGCCGCTCTCGCCAACCACATCGCTCAGACAGCCCCTGTCGGCGGGCCTCCATGTCATTCTCCATCACCCGCCACAACGCCACCACCGGCCCTGCGGCAAACGAGCAGCAAGCTTCCTCACTGCACCCCTCCGTGCGGTGAGACGGCCGCACCGCCACCCCATCACTGACTCCGGCTGATTCATCGTCTCACGCTCATCGCGCCCCCACGGACACGCAGGCCACGCGGCTCATGGCACGCGAGCTCCTGCGCTACCGCCCGGTTGACGACCTCTACGAGGACTGGTTGGACCGCATCTCCGAGCTCGTCAGTGCCGCGGGGGGCTCTCCTGCACCATCCCTCCCACTGCCTCGCCCGCCCCCAGCTGCAGGCGATGTGGCTCACGGAGCGCCTCCACCCCCTCCGCACCAAGATGGCGCCATCGCGCCGAGGCATGCGGCTCATGGAGCGCCTCGCCTCCTCCGCGTCAAGACGGCGTCCTCGCTCCAAGATGTGCGGTCCCACGGCGTGACCCACCGCGCCGTGTGCCCACGCACGAAGAAAGAAGCTGCCAAGAGATCCCCCGTCCGCAAGAAAACGCTCCACCACTCCTAGCACCGCCACGTCAGGATCGCTTGCCTCGGCAAGGCCATGCGCCACTTGCCGTGGTGGCGCAGGGACACCAAGATCAAGCTCCACCTCCACGTCGGGCCCCGGTGGCCATAGCAGGCTGACGCGCCTTCACTCCAGAGTTGTGTTGCATCATCTGGCTAGGCAAGTTCAAGCCAGATCTGCCTCCTTGCTACGACGGCACCCCCGACCCTGCGGAGTTCTTGCAGCCCTACGAGCCGAGCATCGAGGCGGCCAACGGCGATGAAAAGGTCATGGCGAACTGGTTTCCCATGGCTCTCAAGGACGGCACCCGCTCATGGCTCCTGAACCTGCCCCCGGGCTCGATCTCCTCCTGGGAACAGATGCACGACAGCTACGTCGCCAACTTCTACGACACTTGCACCCCCCCAGCTGTGGGTCACCTGCACCGCATCAAGCAACAGATGGGAGAGACCTTGCAGAAGTACATCCATCGCTTCAACAGCGTGCGCCTGAAGATCCCCAAGGTGACGGACGAGGCCATCATCTCCGCATTTTCCGATGACGTCCGCGACATCAAGATGAAGGAGGAGCTCTCCATCCATGAGGAGCTGTGCATGACTTTGGAGCTGTTCAACATAGCGACCATGTGTGCAAGAGCTGAGGAGGGGCACCTCTCCCTCCTCGAGCTCCCCGTTGCGGATCCAGAGGAGAAGAAGGCCAAGGTCAAGGACGTGAAGCACAAAGGGGTGGCCGTACTCGCGGCAGAACCAGATACCAAGCGCGGCCGAGACCTATCCGAGTCGTCCAAGGGCAGCCGTACGTTCTGTGCCTTCCGCAACATGCGCAGCCACAACACGAATGATTGTCAAGAGCTCAGGGCCATCCGAGATGGACGCTTCGATCGACGCCCCGAGCGCAACGATCAGGGCTATGGCCGAGGAGGTGGAGGACGTTGGGATGACCATGGGCCCCGCCAGGGGTGGCGCGACCAGCCTCGCGAGGACCACTGGCAGGACCAGCCTCGTGAGGGTGCCTAGAGGGACCAGCCCCGCGAGGATCGTCCTCAGGGCAACCCTGGTCTCCCTCCGCTGCCGCCACCACCAAGGAGGAACGACGACCACCAGCAGGACGAGGGGGCTGGGGCTTCCAAGAGCCGCGTGCCACCGCCTGCATCATGGGTGGTGCTCAGGCCCTAGCTTCCCAGTGTATCTTCAAGCAGTTCTCTCGCGAGGTGAATGCAGCCCTCCCCAAGCTCGAGGCCATGCGCCCTCTCAGATGGTCCAAGTATGCCATCACCTTTAGCTCGGTGGACCAGCTCAAATGCGCGGTAACCGCTGGTGTCCTCCCGATGCTCTGTTCACCCGTCATCAGCAATGTCCAAGTCACCAAGACCCTCATCGGCAGCGGTGCAGGGCCCAGTGTCATGTCCGTCAATACGTTCGACAACCTTCAAGTGCCATACGATCAGCTCCAGCCCACCAAGCCTTTCTCAGGAGTGACTCACGGCTCCACCACCCCGATAGGGCAAGTTCGTCTCCATGTCACCTTCGGTTAGCGCGACAACTACCACACCGAGCTCGTTGACTTCGATGCCGCCCACATCCTCCTGCTGTACAATGCCATCCTTGGGTACCCCACGCTGGCCAAATTCATGGCATTCACCCACCATGGCTATAATGTCCTCAAGATGCCGGGAAGTGGTGGAATCATCACAGTCTCATGCGAAGAATGACACGCGGTGTGCCCCCTCGAGCGCGCCTTCCAAGCTGCAGCAGTCGAAGACCCTGGCAGCGCAGATGTGTAGTACCCTCCCGAGGCCAACCCCAAGAAGAAGAAGAGGCAACTACTCTGCACTAGGCCTCAGGGCAGCGACGCCACCTCAGGATCGGTGCCCGCACCTGGAGCGCCTCCCTCTCTCGCATAGGGAGGCGTGCACGGCGCCTTCCTAGGGCAGGGCTTGGGAGCTCTCTTTTGGAGGGCCTCGGATCTGGCCAACATCACGAGGGAGACGCTCGGGCACCACGTGGAGGTGTGCTTTGCGACACGTTTCCCTCAGGAGGACACCGGGTGAGGAGCGCCCGACGCTCAGGAGTTCATCACCAAGGCCACTTAGGAGCTTCAGGAAGCAAGAGCAATACACGGCGACCGCCGCCCACCTGGTGCTGCTCCCCATCCAGGCAAGGGTGGTGAGTTGCGCGTCTGCATCGACATCCCGGGGCTCAACTGGGCTGCATCTGAGGAGCGCTTCTAGCCTTCGCGTGCCGGCCGGTGTGAGGGTCCACCTCACAGCTACATTCGCATGCCATTCGGCCTGCCGAGCGTGGCGGCCGCCTTCCAGCACAACCCGCGGAGCATCCTGGTAGGTCAGGAGGCCAGGCATCACGCAGTCCTGGTGGGGATGGAGACGGTACTCAGGAGGTCATCTGAGCCTCCAGAGCCTCCCGAGGCTTTGGGTCTCGACGGCTCGTGAGGAGCGACTTCTTCGCCACGTGTCTTTAGCTACCCCAACACTCCTTCGACAACCAAACTAGGTGACATTTTCCAAGTTTACTTAGCTGGAAGCGCACCTTGGGCTGCATCATTCCCAGGCGGCATGGGTCTGTCCTTGCGGCATGTATCCACTTGCATCTTTAGTTCACCCTGCTGGGGCGCCCCTCGGGATGCATCATCCCCAGGCCGCTAGGGTCTGACCCAGTGGCATGTATCGTTCTTACATTTACCTAAGCCAGTTTGTTTTTCATGCGTAATCTATCTATGGTTATCACCTGCTTGATTATAACCCACCATGGGAGCCGCGTGTCGACCGTCTTTCTTCAGGATCCTTCGCATAAGAAGGCTAGGCACGACTTCTGTGCTCGGGCCCGTCCCAACAGCGTCGATAAATCCAACGGCTGAGCTCTGTCTGGCAGGCCGGCCCCATTCACATCACCTCCTGGGGTCGTTGGTGCTTGGCCTTCTTGTGCGATAACCTCAGGAAATTCATTCGGCACAAGTTGTCTAATCATCTCGCAGGAACGCCACAGCCATCAAGAACCAAGACCAGGCACAACCTGCCTTGAGGTAGGGCCTCGTGAGTCCCGCGCTGGCTCACGAGTGCCCAGACACACCTCGTCTGGCCCTACCGTGCAATCCACATGTCAGGGCGGGGCTGTACACACCCCGGGGGCCCTTCGCAGTAGGGAGTCCCCTCCTACGTGCCAGTGGAAGCACCATGCTCTGTGCTGGCAGTCGACACTGCCGAGGAGTGGCTATTCCCGTGGAAGTGCGGAAGCGCTATGCTCTGCGCTGGTGATAAACAACTGAGGGCGGCCTCACGGCCGTATCAACCTCAGGGAGCCTCTGAGCTCAGTGCCTGGCCCCATCGCAACACCTCCCCTCGGGAGAGTCGCGTGAGGGGGCTGGGCACGCGGGCTACGCTCGTGTCACGCCCAAGCGTACGCCACCATGCCAGGTCCCTCGCACCTGGTCGTCGCACGCTCTCCCAAGCGGAGCCAAGGTACGAAGGTCGTTTGAACGTTAAGGGGGACTCCTGAGCATTGTGACTCAGGAGCCTAACTGACCACGTAGCCCCTCACTCCTTTGTCCATCCTAGTGATCCGGACGGCCGAATGGCTGCTGATGTATGCACGAGGTCGGGCCTTGTCGACGTAGAACACTAGGCCTACTCCCAGATCTCCTTTCTATAGGCTGTTTGCGCGTCAAGGGGGACTCCTAAGCATCGTGACTCGGGAGCCTAACTGATCACATAGCCCCTCACTCCTTGGTCCGTCCTGGTGATCCGGACGGCCCAACGGCGGCTGAGGTATGCGCGGGGTCAGGCCCTGCCAATGTAGAACGTAAAGCAAATGGAAAGGAAATCGTAGAATTTGAAAGCAAATATTACAAGACATATTGTTCTCCTGAAACTAAACACGAGTTTAATGCCTCCACGAGGCATGGTGCATATTGCAGAAACTTCAACAGGAAAGGAGCCGCCAGCAAGTTGCCTCGTCATCCCTGGACACCGCCGTCGCCTGCAAGGGATGCTTCTTCTTCAACGGCGTCGCCTTCACCTGTACCACCAGCCGGAGTTGCAGGATCAGCAGCACCGCCGGTCGGGGGCGCGGGAGCAAAGGCGCGGAACCTCTTCAGCAGGGCCTCCACCTGACCCTTCACAGCTGCAGCAGCAGCCTCATAATGCTCGTCTTTCACAGGCTCCAGCAGCTCGTCAAGGCGGGCGGCAGGATCGCGGAGATGGTGGTGGCTAAAGACGTGCGTCAGCGCGGCTGAGGAAAGAACACGGGCTGCTTCCTCCGCCATGGGGCCGATGCCGCTCACAACGTCCTCCAGCGCACCGACCAAATAAGGAAGCAGCTGGGTGGGGCCCTCGTCGGCGGCGGCCAGCGGCTCCTCCAAGCCCTTCTCGTAGAGTGACTGCAGCGTCGTCCGAGACCTCTCCTCAAGGAGCTTGAAGGACGCGCGGTCCTCGGCTAGGACCTTTGCCTTGGCGTCAAGCTCGGCCATCTCCGCCTTCAGCTTCTGCTCCAGCTCCTCCAGCCGGCTGCGCTCCGTGGCCTGTGCCTTTGCCAACTACTCTAGCTCGGCATCGCGATCCTTGATGGCGTCCTCTCGGGCCTTCACCTTCTCCTCATCCTCCTTGCGGTCTCGGGCTTCTTTTGCGTGCTCCCTCCGTATGGTCTCCAGCTCGACCTCCAGCGACCGGCAGCGGTCCTGTGCGGTCCCGACATCCTTCAGCGCCACCTCACGGGTGGCCACAGCTTGGGCGACGGCCTCCTTGTCCTTCTCGGAGTCAACAACAGCCTGGCTCAGCGTCGCCCGGACAGACACATCAGAGTGAAGCCAGCCAGAGACCCGCTCCAGGTGCCCGGCCACAAGGCGGCGGTCGGTGCCTTGAAGATCTTCTCGCAGCAGGGCCATCGCAGAAAGAGCGTGCTCGAGGACATCAAGAGAGGTGGAAGAGCCCAGAGACAACAATGCGGCAGGAGGAGGAGGAGGCGACGTCGTCACCATGGCCTGGGAGGCCAGAGGTTCCTAAGCCTTGCGGACCCCAGCGCCTGAGCCGGACGTTGGCACCTCCCGAGGATGCTCCACCAGGCCTCGTGAGGACGATCGGGCTGGAGAAGCATGAGCGCTGTCGCTGCCCTTATCCATGGAGAGGGGTGCGACCACAGGAGGCGATCTAGGCTCGAGCAGTACCACCTCGTCCCCCTTTCTCTTCTTCGCTGCGGGCGTTGTCCTAGTTGCATAACGAAGAAGACTCAAGGACAAGCAGCAGAAGCAAGAACAAGGCAGGACAAGAAAACTTACTGGTCCACCGCGCCGTAGTCCCTCCGCTTTGTAAGTTTGAAGCCGGAGAGCCTCGCAGCCCGAGGCGCAGGCGCGCGAGCTCCAGGAGCATAAGCAGGGGCAGCAGGTGGGCTGAAAGAAGCTCGAGGAGGCGTCGAGGCAGGAGCGTCGCCCCGGGAGAGCAGCGCTGACCTTCCCTTCATCGGAACCACATGCGGCTCCTCCCTCTCTAGGAGGACGTCGACCTCGTCATCGTCATCAGGCAGGGTGCGGAGGACGTCGGCCTTGCGGAAGGGGGAGGTCTCCCCCGTCCCCTCGGGGGTCGCCTCCGAGTCGCGCTCCTCGTCCTCCTCCTCTTCCCCATCCCTGCGGGAATCGCTAGAAGACACGTCCACCATCGCCGTCGCCACCGGGACTCCTGGGGGCGCCGGCGGCACTAGGCCGCGCCCGTCAAAGGTGGGCATGGCGGCCGCGACCAACACCCCGTCCTTCCAAAGGAACAAGGGAGCATGGGCACTCGGCGAATACTCTTGGTTGTCCCCGACCAAGAGGCGGAGAGCCATGGCCAGCTCCCCTTCAGACAAGGCCTCCAGACTCAAGCGGAGCTTGTCCTCTCCGTCCCCGAGTGTCCACAAGGGGCGCGAGCGCGCTTGGAGAGGAGCCACCCACAGCATCAGGAACTCCCTTAGGAGGATAGCCCCCGTCAGCTTTGCCTCCTTCGCGTTGCCCGGCCTCAGGTCTGTGGTCATCTTCTCCACCACCGACTTCGCCCGGTCGTCAGTAAGCTTCACGCGGGACCACCCCTCATCAGATTGGGGCATCTCCGTCGGCATCTTCAGCCATGGGTGGACGCACTTGGCATCCACCATGACCCACTTGCTCCTGAAGTCATTGTCCTTCTTGCCGGCCTTCGAGATCGCGTTGGCCTTGCCGGCTGCGACGAAGTTGGCGCACCCCGAGGTGTGGCTGTCGTTGATTCGGAGGAATAAGAAGTGGTGCAGCAGTGCCACGGATGGCATCACCCCGACATACGCCTCACAGTAGAAGGCAAAGATTGACAAGAGGAGAACGGAGTTGGGATGGAGATGGAAGACCTGCAACCTATAATGTTGGAGGACCGCATAGAAGAAGTCGGATAAGGGGAGAACCAGGACAGCGACGACGCTGCTCATGAAGAAGGGGTACAAGGAGCTCTTCGAAGCCTCCGGCACGGCGGAGCCAGCCCGGAGCTCGGTCTTCCCCTTCTCGTTGTTTTACCCCGCCGTCAGCAGGCGCGTGGCGGCGAGGTTCTTCTCCGAGACATTGGGCATGTCGAGAGCTGGCTCGTACCAGGCAGGCGGCGAAACGGCCTTGGGCTTTCGGGGCGCCATTGGACGGAAGCTCGGAAGGGGATTGGAGCAGATCTAGAAATTTCGGAAGCAAGGAGCGAGAGAGGGGATCTGGAGCAAGACGAAGGAAAGCATTGCCCGCACCGGCCTTTTTGTCAGACGGGCAGTTGCTGAGGCAGCGTGGGGAAGCGGAGATGCCCACATCCAATCAGTCGTCACGCGCCAACCATGGCTGCAGGCTGTTGGGGCCCGTGGCGCTCCGCACTTGCCCTTTGGCTTCGCCTCGAAGCCAAGCCCGAGCGTGCCTTGGGCGCGGGGGCTACTGTCGGCGTTCTGGGAACGGGGGTCCCCAGACTTGCCTGCCCGCGGCCCGCGGCGTGGCTCCACTAGCGGCCCTGTATGACGCATCTATAACACCCACAATGCGGCTATATCCCCCACGTGTCGGGGCACGACTAAGAGGCATAGCCGCATGGTAGTTTTGTCGCAAGAGGGGTAATCTTCACACAATCCCATGTACTGAATAAGAAAGGGATAAAGAGTTGGCTTACAATCGCCACTTCACACAAATAACAAGTTAAGCATACATCATACAGAGTACAATCTAGGTCCGACTATGGAACCAAAATAAAAGAAGACAACCCCAAAAGCTAGATCCCCGATCGTCCCAACCGGGCTCCACTACTGATCATCAGTAAACAATACATAACAACGACCCAGATCTTCATCAAACTCCAACTTGAGTTCGGTTGCGTCACCTGCACTGGTATCATTGGCACTTGAAACTGTTTGGAAGTATTTGTGAGTCATGAGGACTCAACAATCTCACACCTGCGAGATCAAGACTATTTAAGCTTATGGGTAGGAGGAGGTAGTGAGGTGGAGCTGCAGCAAGCACTAAGCATATATGGTGGCTAACTTATGCAAATAAGAGCGAGAAGAGAAGCAATGCAACAGTCGAGAAGCTAGAAATGATCAAGAAGTGATCCTGAAACTACTTACGAACAACCATAACACAAGAACCGTGTTCACTTCTCGAACTCCGCCGAAAAGAGACCATCACGGCTACACACGCGGTTGATGCATTTTAATTAAGTCAAGTGTCAAGTTCTCTACAACCGGACATTAACAAATTCCCATCTGCCACATAACCGTGGGCACGGCTTTTGAAAGTTTATACCCTGCAGGGGTGTCCCAACTGTTGGAAATATTCCCTAGAGGCAATAATAAATTGATTATTATTATATTTCCTTGTTCATGATAATCGTTTATTATCCATGCTAGAATTGTATTGATAGGAACCTCAGATACATGTGTGGATACATAGACAACACCATGTCCCTAGTAAGCCTCTAGTTGACTAGCTCGTTGATCAATAGATGGTTACGGTTTCCTGACCATGGACATTGGATGTCGTTGATAACGGGATCACATCATTAGGAGAATGATGTGATGGACAAGACCCAATCCTAAGCATAGCACTAGATCGTGTAGTTCGTATGCTAAAGCTTTTCTAATGTCAAGTATCATTTCCTTAGACCATGAGATTGTGCAACTCCCGGATACCGTAGGAATACTTTGGGTGTGCCAAACGTCACAACGTAACTGGGTGGCTCTAAAGGTACACTACAGGTATCTCCGAAAGTGTCTGTTGGGTTGGCACGAATCGAGACTGGGATTTGTCACTCCGTGTAAAACGGAGAGGTATCTCTGGGCCCACTCGGTAGGACATCATCGTAATGTGCACAATGTGATCAAGGAGTTGATCACGGGATGATGTGTTACGGAACGAGTAAAGAGACTTGCCGCTAACGAGATTGAACAAGGTATCGGGATACCGACGATCGAATCTCGGGCAAGTATCGTACCGCTAGACAAAGGGAATTGTATACGGGATTGATTAAGTCCTTGACATCGTGGTTCATCCGATGAGATCATCGTGGAACATGTGGGAGCCAACATGGGTATCCAGATCCCGCTGTTGGTTATTGACCGGAGAATGTCTCGGTCATGTCTGCATGTCTCCCGAACCCGTAGGGTCTACACACTTAAGGTTCGATGACGCTAGGGTTATAAAGGAAGCTTGTATGTGGTTACCGAATGTTGTTCGGAGTCCCGGATGAGATCCCGGACGTCACGAGGAGTTCCGGAATGGTCCGGAGGTAAAGATTTATATATGGGAAGTCCTGTTTTGGTCACCGGACAAGTTTCGAGGTCACCGGTATTGTACCGGGACCACCGGAAGGGTCCCGGGGGTCCACCAGGTGGGGCCACCTGCCCCGGGGGGCCACATGGGCTGTAGGGGTGTGCACCTTGGCCTATATGGGCCAAGGGCACCAGCCCCAAAAGGCCCATGCGCCAAAGGATAAGGAAAGGAAGAGTCCTAAAGGGGGAAGGCACCTCCGAGGTGCCTTGGGGAGGAGGGACTCCTCCTAGCCGCACCCTTCCTTGGAGGAAGGGCCAAGGCTGCGCCTCCCCCCTCTCCCTTGCCCCTATATATATGTGTGGAGGGTAGAGGGCAGCCATAGCTTTGCCTTTGGTGCAGCCCTCTCCCCTTCTCCCAAGTCCTTCTCCTCTCCCGTGGTGCTTGGCGAAGCCCTGCAGGATTGCCACGCTCCTCCACCACCACCATGCCGTTGTGCTGCTGCTGGATGGAGTCTTCCTCAACCTCTCCCTCTCTCCTTGCTGGATCAAGGCGTGGGAGACGTCACCGGGCTGTATGTGTGTTGAACGCGGAGGTGCCGTCCGTTCGGCACTTGGTCATCGGTGATTTGGATCACGACGAGTACGACTCCATCAACCCCGTTCACTTGAACGTTTCCGCTTAGTGATCTACAAGGGTATGTAGATGCACTCTCCTTCCCCTCGTTGCTGGTCTCTCCATAGATAGATCTTGGTGACACGTAGGAAAATTTTGAATTTCTGCTACGTTCCCCAACAGTGGCATCATGAGCTAGGTCTATGCGTAGTTACTATGCACGAGTAGAACACAAAGTAGTTGTGGGCGTTGATTTTGTTCAATATGCTTACCGTTACTAGTCCAATCTTGATTCGGCGGCATCGTGGGATGAAGCGGCCCGGACCAACCTTACACGTATGCTTACGTGAGACCGGTTCCACCAACAAACATGCACTAGTTGCATAAGGTGGCTGGCGGGTGTCTGTCTCTCCCACTTTAGTCGGATCGGATTCGATGAACAGGGTCCTTATGAAGGGTAAATAACAATTGGCATATCACGTTGTGGTTTTGCGTAGGTAAGAAACGTTCTTGCTAGAAACCCATAGCAGCCACGTAAAACATGCAAACAACAATTAGAGGACGTCTAACTTGTTTTTGCAGGGTATGCCATGTGATGTGATATGGCCAAAGGATGTGATGAATGATATATGTGATGTATGAGATTGATCATGTTCTTGTAATAGGAATCACGACTTGCATGAGTATGACAACCGGCAGGAGCCATAGGAGTTGTCTTTATTTATTTATGACCTGCGTGTCAACTTAAACGTCATGTAATTACTTTACTTTATTGCTAACCGTTAGCTGTAGTAGTAGAAGTAATAGTTGGCGAGACAACTTCATGAAGACACAATGATGGAGATCATGATGATGGAGATCATGGTCTCATGCTGGTGACGATGATGATCATGGAGCCCCGAAGATGGAGATCAAAAGGAGCAATATGATATTGGCCATATCATGTCACTATTTGATTGCATGTGATGTTTATCATGTTTATACATCTTATTTGCTTAGAACGACGGTAGTAAATAAGATGATCCCTTACAACAATTTCAAGAAGTGTTCTCCCCTAACTGTGCACCGTTGCTAAAGTTCGTCGTTTCGAAGCACCACGTGATGATCGGGTGTGATAGATCCTTACGTTCACATACAACGGGTGTAAGACAGTTTTACACATGCAAAACACTTAGGGTTAACTTGACGAGCCTAGCATGTACAGACATGGCCTCGGAACATAGAAGACCGAAAGGTCGAGCATGAGTCGTATAGAAGATACGATCAACATGAAGATGTTCACCGACGTTGACTAGTCCGTCTCACGTGATGATCGGACACGGCCTAGTTGACTCGGATCATGTAATCACTTAGATGACTAGAGGGATGTCTATCTGAGTGGGAGTTCATAAGATGAACTTAATTTCCTGAACATAGTCAAAAGGTCTTCGCAAATTATGTCGTAGCTCGCGCTTCAGTTCTACTATTTAGATATGTTCCTAGAGAAAAATTAGTTGAAAGTTGATAGTAGCAATTATGCGGACTAGGTCCGTAAACTGAGGATTGTCCTCATTGCTTCTTAGAAGGCTTATGTCCTTAATGCACCACTCAGTGTGCTGAACCTCAAACGTTGTCTGTGGATGTTGCGAACATCTGACATACACGTTTTGATAACTACATGATAGTTCAGTTAAACGGTTTAGAGTTGAGGCACCGAAGACGGTTTTGAAATGTCACGAAACATATGAGATGTTTCAAGGGCTAAAATTGGAATTTCAGGCTCGTGCCCACGTCAAGAGGTATAAGACCTCCGACGATTTTCTTAGCCTGCAAACTAAGGGAGAAAAGCTCAATTGTTGAGCTTGTGCTCAGATTGTCTGAGTACAACAATCATTTGAATTGAGTGGGAGTTGATCTTCCAGATAAGATAGTGATGTTTCTCCGAAGTCATTACCACCAAGCTGCTAGAGCTTCGTGATGAACTATAATATATCAGGGACATATATGATGATCCTTGAGATATTCGCGATGTTTGACACCACAAAAGTAGAAATCAAGAAGGAGCATCAATTGTTGATGGTTAGTAAAACCACCAGTTTCAAGAAGGGCAAGGGCAAGAAAGGGATACTTCATGGAATAACAAATCAGTTGTTGTTCTAGTGAAGAAACCCAAAGTTGAACCCAAACCCGAGACTAAGTGCTTATGTAATAAGGGGAACAGCCACTGGAGCAGAATTATCCTAGATACTTGGTAGATTAGAAGGCTGGCAAGGTCGATAGAACTATATTGGATATACATTGTGTTGATGTGTACTTTACGAGTACTCCTAGTAGCACCAGGGTATTAGATACCGGTTCGGTTGCTAAGTGTTAGTAACTCGAAATAAAAGCTACGGAATAAATGGAGACTAGCTAAAGGTGAGCTGACGATATGTGTTGGAAGTGTTTCCAATGTTGATATGATCAAGCATCGCACGCTCCCTCTACCATCGAGATTGGTGTTAAACCTAAATAATTGTTATTTGGTGTTTGCGTTGAGCATAGACATGGTTGGATTATGACTATCGCAATACGGTTATTCATTTAAAGAGAATAATAGTTACTCTGTTCATTTGAATAATACCTTCAATGGTCTTGCACCTAAAATGAATGGTTTATTGAATCTCGATCGTAGTGATACACATGTTCATGCCAAAAGATATAAGATAGTAATGATAGTACCACCTACTTGTGGCACTGCCACTTAAGTCATATCGGTACAAAACGCATGAAGAAGCTCCATGTTGATGGATCTTTGGGCTCACTCGTTTTTGAAAAGTTTGAGACATGCGAACCATGTCTATTGGTATATATGCATGAAGAAACTCCATGCGAATGGACCGTTTGGACTCACTTGATTTTGAATCACTTGAGACATGCAAATCATACCACATGGGCAAGATGGCTGAAAGCCTCGTTTTCAGTAAAATGGAACCAGAAAGCAACTTGCTGGAAGTAATACATTTTGATGTGTGCAGTCCAATGAGTGCTGAGGCATGTAGTGAATATCGTTATGTTCTTACTTCACAGATGATTTGAGTAGATGTTGAGTATATTTACTTGATGAATCACGAGTCTGAATTATTGAAAGGTTCAAGTAATTTCAGGGTGAAGTTGAAAGATCGTCGTGACAAGAGGATATAATATCTATGACATGATCATAGAGATGAATATCTGAATTACGAGTTTGGCACAGAATTAAGACATTGTGGAAATTGTTTCACAACTAATACAGCCTGGAACACCATAGTGTGATGGTGTGTCCGAACATCATAACTGCACCCTATTGGATATGATGCATACCATGATGTCTCTTATCGAATTACCACGATAGTTTATGGGTTAGGCATTAGAGACAAACACATTCACTTTAAATAGGGCACCACGTAATTCCGATGAGATGACACCGAATGAACTATGGTTTAGAGAAACCTAAGCTGTCATTTCTTAAAAGTTTGGGACTGCGACGCTTATGTGAAAAAGTTTCAGGCTGATAAGCTCGAACCCAAAGCGGATAAATGCATCTTCATAGGACATCCAAAACAGTTGGGTATACCTCCTGTCTCAGATCCGAAAGCAATAAGGGATTGTTTCTAGAATTGGGTCCTTTCTCGAGGAAAAGTTTCTCTCGAAAGAATTGAGTGGGAGGATGGTGGAGACTTGATGAGGTTATTGAACCGTCACTTCAACTAGTGTATAGCAGGGCACAAAGAGTTGTTCCTGTGGCACCTACACCAATTGAAGTGGAAGCTTATGATAGTGATCATGAAACTTCAGATCAAGTCACTCCCAAACCTCGTGGGACGACAAGTATGCGTACTACTTTAGAGTGGTATGTAATCCTGTCTTGGAAGTCATGTTGCTAGACAACAATGAACCTACGAGCTATGGAGAAGCAATGGTGGGCCCGGATTCCGATAAATGGCTCGAGGCCATAAAATCCGAGAGAGGATCCATGTATGAAAACAAAGTGTAGACTTTGGCGGAATAGCTCGATGGTCGTAAGGCTGTTGAGTACAGATGGATTTTAAAAGGAAGACGGACAATGATGGTAAGTATCACCATTAAGAAAGCTCGACTTGTCATTAAGATGTTTTCCGACAAGTTCAAGGAGTTGACTACGATGAGACTTTCTCACTCGTAGCGATGCTAAGAGTCTGTTGGAATTATATTAGCGATTACTGCGTTATTTATGAAATCTTGCAGATAGGATATCAAAACATTGTTTCCTCGACGATTTTTCTTGAGGAAAGGTTGTATGTGATACAGACCGGAAGGTTTTGTCAATCCTGAAAGATGCTAATAAGTATGCAAAGCTCCAGCAATCCTTCTAAGGACTGGAGTAAGCATCTCGGAATTGGAATGTATGCTTTGATGAGATGATCAAAGATTTTGGGTTCATACAAAGTTTATGAGAAACCTGTATTTCCAAAGAAGTAAGTGGGAGCACTATAGAATTTCTGATGAGTATATGTTGTTGACATATTGTTGATCAAAAATGATGTAGAATTTCTGGAAAGCATATAGGGTTATTTGAAAAGTGTTTTTCAACGGAAAACCTGGATTAGGCTACTTGAACATTGAGCATCAAGATCTATAAGGATAGATCAAAACGCTTAATGGTACTTTCAAATGAGCACATACCTTGACATGATCTTGAAGGTGTTCAAGATAGATCAGTCAAAGAAGGAGTTCTTGCCTGAGTTGTAAGGTATGAAGTTAAGACTTAAAGCTCGACCATGGCAGAATAGAGAGAAAGGACGAAGGTCGTCCCCTATTTTTAAGATGTAGGCTCTACAGTATGCTATGCTGTGTACCGCACCTGAAGCGTGCCTTGCCATGAGTCAGTCAAGGGGTACAAGAGTGAGCCAAGAATGGATCACAGGACAGCGGTCAAAGTTATCCTTAGTAACTAGTGGACTAAGGAATTTTCTCGGTTATGGAGGTGGTAAAAGAGTTCGTCATAAAGGGTTACGTCGATGCGAGCTTAACACCTATCCGGATAGCTCTGAGTAGAGATACCGGATACGTATAATGGAGCAACAATTTAGAATAGCTCCAAGTAGAACAATTATTTGGAATAGCTCCAAATATAGCATAGAGATTTGCGAAGTACATACGGATCTGAATGTTGCAGACCCGTTGACTAAAACCTCTCTCACAAGCAACATGATCAAACCCAGAACTCATTGAGTGTTAATCACATAGTGATGTGAACTAGATTATTGACTCTAGTAAACTCTTTGCATGTTGGTTACATGGCGATGTGACCTGTGAGTGTTAATCATATGGCGATATGAACTAGATTATTGACTCTAGTGCAAGTGGGAGACTGTTGGAAATATGCCCTAGAGGCAATAATAAATTGATTATTGTTATATTTCCTTGTTCATGATAATCGTTTATTATCCATGCTAGAATTGTATTGATAGGAAACTCAGATACATGTGTGGATACATAGACAACACCATGTCCCTAGTAAGCCTCTAGTTGACTAGCTCGTTGATCAATAGATGGTTACGGTTTCCTGACCATGGACATTGGATGTCGTTGATAACGGGATCACATCATTAGGAGAATGATGTGATGGACAAGACCCAATCCTAAGCATAGCACTAGATCATGTAGTTCGTATGCTAAAGCTTTTCTAATGTCAAGTATCATTTCCTTAGACCATGAGATTGTGCAACTCCCGGATACCATAGGAGTGCTTTGGGTGTGCCAAACGTCACAACGTAACTGGGTGGCTATAAAGGTACACTACAGGTATCTCCGAAAGTGTCTGTTGGGTTGGCACGAATCGAGACTGGGATTTGTCACTCCGTGTAAAACGGAGAGGTATCTCTGGGCCCACTCGGTAGGACATCATCATAATGTGCACAATGTGATCAAGGAGTTGATCACGGGATGATGTGTTACGGAATGAGTAAAGAGACTTGCCGGTAATGAGATTGAACAAGGTATCGGGATACCGACGATCGAATCTCGGGCAAGTATCGTACCGCTAGACAAAGGGAATTGTATACGGGATTGATTAAGTCCTTGACATCGTGGTTCATCCGATGAGATCATCGTGGAACATGTGGGAGCAAACATGGGTATCCAGATCCCGCTGTTGGTTATTGACCGGAGAATGTCTCGGTCATGTCAGCATGTCTCCCGAACCCGTAGGGTCTACACACTTAAGGTTCGATGACGCTAGGGTTATAAAGGAAGCTTGTATGTGGTTACCGAATGTTGTTCGGAGTCCTGGATGAGATTCCGAACGTCATGAGGAGTTCCGGAATGGTCCGGAGGTAAAGATTTATATATGGGAAGTCCTGTTTTGGTCATCAGACAAGTTTCGGGGTCACCGGTATTGTACCGGGACCACCGGAAGGGTCCCGGGGGTCCACCGGGTGGGGCCACTTGCCCCGGGGGGCCACATGGGCTGTAGGGGTGTGCACCTTGGCCTATATGGGCCAAGGGCACCAGCCCCAAGAGGCCCATGCGCCAAAGGATAAGGAAAGGAAGAGTCCTAAAGGGGGAAGGCACCTCCGAGGTGCCTTGGGGAGGAGGGACTCCTCCTAGCCGCACCCTTCCTTGGAGGAAGGGCCAAGGCTGCGCCTCCCCCCCTCTCCCTTGCCCCTATATATATGTGTGGAGGGTAGAGGGCAGCCATAGCTTTGCCTTTGGTGCAGCCCTCTGCCCTTCTCCCAAGTCCTTCTCCTCTCCCGTGGTGCTTGGCGAAGCCCTGCAGGATTGCCACGCTCCTCCACCACCACCATGCCGTTGTGCTGCTGCTGGATGGAGTCTTCCTCAACCTCTCCCTCTCTCCTTGCTGGATCAAGGCGTGGGAGACGTCACCGGGCTGTACGTGTGTTGAACGCGGAGGTGCCGTCCCTTCGGCACTTGGTCATCGGTGATTTGGATCACGACGAGTACGACTCCATCAACCCCGTTCACTTGAACGCTTCCGCTTAGCGATCTACTAGGGTATGTAGATGCACTCTCCTTCCCCTCGTTGCTGGTCTCTCCATAGATAGATCTTGGTGACACGTAGGAATACTTTGAATTTCTGCTACGTTCCCCAACACCAACTTAGCCCATCACAAGCTCTCATGGTCAATGAAGGATATTCCTTCTCCCGGGAAGACCCTATCAGTCTCAGAATACCGGTTACAAGACATTTCAACAATGGTAAAACAAGACTAGCAAAGCCGCCCGATGTGCCCACAATCCCGATAGGAGCTGCACATATCTCGTTCTCAGGGCAACCCCGGATGAGACATCCTATGAGTAAAACCAGCCCTCAAGTTTCCCGGAGGTGGCCCCGCAGTCTACTCAGTTCGTACCAACACTTAGAGAAGCACTGGCCCGGGGGCGGGGGGTTAAATAAAGATGACCCTCGGGCTCGTGAAAATCCAAGGGAAGGTTATAGGTTGTTAGGAAAATATAAAACCAAGGTTGGGCCTTGCTGGAGGAGTTTTATTCAAAGAAAACTGTCAAGGGGTTCCCATAACACCCAACCATGTAAGGAACGCAAAATCAAGGAACATAACACCGGTATGACGGAAACTAGGGCCGCAAGAGTGGAACAAAACACCAGGCATAAGGCCGAGCCTTTCACCCTTTACCAAGTATATAGATGCAATAATTAAATAAGATATATTGTGATATCCCAACATATCCATGTTCCAAACATGGAACAAACTTCAACTTCACCTGCAACTAGCAACGCTATAAGAGGGGCTAGGCAAAAGCGATAACATAGCCAAACAATGGTTTGCTAGGAAGGTGGGTTAGAGGCTTGACATGGCAATATGGGAGGCATGATAAACAAGTGGTAGGTAGCACGACATAGCGATAGAGCGAACAACTAGCAAGCAAAGATAGAAGTGATTTCGAGGGTATGATCATCTTTCTAGAAATCCCGCAAGGAAGAAGAACGAGTCCAAGAAGTAGACAAACGGACATAGTCGAAAAATCCTCACAACTCCAGAATGAAACCGAAGCTAATGAGAGAAGCAACCCGGGAAGAAGAAAACAACATGGTAAACAACCATCACATAAACATGGCATGATGCACAAGCAAGTATGATGCATGTCCGGTTTAAAGAGGCATGGCATGGCAAAGTGCACAAACAAAACTACAAGTTAAGTGGAGCTTAACATGTAAGAAGATGCATGTGTTGGGGAACGTAGCAGAAATTCAAAATTTTCCTACGTGTCACCAAGATCTATCTATGGAGAGACCAGCAATGAGGGGAAGGAGAGTGCATCTACATACCCTTGTAGATCGCTAAGCGGAAGCGTTTAAGTGAATGGGGTTGATGGAGTCGTACTCGTCGTGATCCAAATCACCGATGACCAAGTGCCGAATGGACGGCACCTCCGCGTTCAACACACGTACAGCCCGGTGACGTCTCCCACGCCTTGATCCAGCAAGGAGAGAGGGAGAGGTTGAGGAAGACTCCATCCAGCAGCAGCACAACGGCGTGGTGGTGATGGAGGAGCGTGGCAATCCTGCAGGGCTTCGCCAAGCACCGCAGAAGAGGAGGAAGAGAGAGGTAGGGCTGCACCAACGGGGAGAGATCCAATTGTGTATGTTGTGCAGCCCCTAGGCCTCATATATATAGGGGAAGGGGAGGATGGTGCGCCCCCTCTAGGGTTCCCACCCCTAGGGGGGCGGCAGCCCTAGATGGGAAACAAGGGGCGGCCAAGAGGGGAGAGAGGGAGGCGCCCCCTAGGGTGGGCCTTAGGCCCATCTAAGCCTAGGGTTTCCCCCTTTTTTTCTCCTAGCTGCCCCTTGGGCCTTGTGGGAGGCGCACCAGCCCACTCAGGGGCTGGTCCCTCATCACTCTTGGCCCATGCAAGCCTCCGGGGTTGGTGGCCCCACTTGGTGGACCCCCGGGACCCTCCCGGTGGTCCCGGTACGTTACCGATAAACCCCGAAACTCTTCCGGTGACCAAAACAGACTTCCCATATATAAATCTTTACCTCCGGACCATTCTGGAACTCCTCATGACGTCCGGGATCTCATCCGGGACTCCGAACAACATTCGGTAACCACATACAAACTTCCTTTATAACCCTAGCGTCATCGAACCTTAAGTGTGTAGACCCTACGGGTTCGGGAAGCATGCAGACATGACCGAGACGTTCTCCGGTCAGTAACCAACAGCGGGATCTGGATACCCATGTTGGCTCCCACATGTTCCACGATGATCTCATCGGATGAACCACGATGTCAAGGACTTAATCAATCCCGTATACAATTCCCTTTGTCTATCGGTACGATACTTGCCCGAGATTCCATCGTCGGTATCCCGATACCTTGTTCAATATCGTTACCGGCAAGTCTCTTTACTCGTTCCGTAACACATCATCCCGTGATCAACTCCTTGGTCACATTGTGCACATTATGATGATGTCCTACCGAGTGGGCCCAGAGATACCTCTCCGTTTACACGGAGTGACAAATCCCAGTCTCGATTCGTGCCAACCCAACAGACACTTTCGGAGATACCCGTAGTGTACCTTTATAGCCACCCAGTTACGTTGTGACGTTTGGCACACCCAAAGCACTCCTACGGTATCCGGGAGTTGCACAATCTCATGGTCTAAGGAAATGATACTTGACATTAGAAAAGCTTTAGCATATGAACTACACGATCTAGTGCTATGCTTAGGATTGGGTCTTGTCCATCACATCATTCTCCTAATGATGTGATCCCGTTATCAATGACATCCAATGTCCATGGTCAGGAAACCGTAACCATCTATTGATCAACGAGCTAGTCAACTAGAGGCTTACTAGGGACATGGTGTTGTCTATGTATCCACACATGTATCTGAGTTTCCTATCAATACAATTATAGCATGGATAATAAACGATTATCATGAACAAGGAAATATAATAATAATCAATTTATTATTGCCTCTAGGGCATATTTCCAACAGTCTCCCACTTGCACTAGAGTCAATAATCTAGTTCACATCGCCATGTGATTAACACTCACAGGTCACATCCCCATGTGACTAACACCCAAAGAGTTTACTAGAGTCAATAATCTAGTTCACATTTACCATGTGATTAACACTCGATGAATTGTGGGTTTGATCATGTTATGCTTGTTAGAGAGGTTATAGTCAACGGGTCTGAAACATTCAGATCCGTATGTACTTCGCAAATTTCTATGTCATCTTGTAGATGCAGCTATCACGTTCTATTTGGAGCTATTCCAAATAACTGTTCTACTATACGAATCCAGTTTACTACTCAGAATAATCTGGATTAGTGTCAAAGTTTGCATCGGCGTAACCCTTTATGACGAACTCTTTTACCACCTCCATAATCGAGAAAATTCCTTAGTCCACTAGTTACTAAGGATAACTTTGACCACTGTCCTGTGATCCATTCTTGGATCACTCTTGTACCCCTTGACTGACTCATGGCAAGGCACACTTCAGGTGCGGTACACAGCATAGCATACTGTAGAGCCTACGTCTTAAGCATAGGGGACGACCTTCATCCTTCCTCTTTCTTCTGCCGTGGTCGAGCTTTAAGTCTTAACTTCATACCTTACAACTCAGGCAAGAACTCCTTCTTTGACTGATCCATCTTGAACACCTTCAAGATCATGTCAAGGTATGTGCTCATTTGAAAGTACCATTAAGCGTTTTGATCTGTCCTTATAGATCTTGATGCTCAATGTTCAAGTAGCTTAATCCAGGCTTTCCATTGAAAAACACTTTCCAAATAACCCTATATGCTTTCCAGAAATTCTACGTCATTTCTGATCAACAATATGTCAACAACATATACTCATCAGAAATTCTATAGTGCTCCCACTCACTTCTTTGGAAATACAAGTTTCTCATAAACTTTGTATAAACCCAAAATCTTTGATCATCATCAAAGCATACATTCCAACTCCGAGATGCTTACTCCAGTCCTCAGAAGGATTGCTGGAGCTTTGCATACTTATTAGCATCTTTCAGGATTGACAAAACCATCCGGTTGTATCACATACAACCTTTCCTCAAGAAAATCGTCGAGGAAACAATGTTTTGACATCCTATATGCAAGATTTCATAAATAACGCAGTAATCGCTAATATAATTCCAACAGACTCTTAACATCGCTACGAGTGAGAAAATCTCACCGTAGTCAACTCCTTGAACTTGTCGGGAAACTTCTTAACGACAAGTCGAGCTTTCTTAATGGTGACTTTTACCATCACTGTCCGTCTTCCTTTTAAAATCCATTTGTACTCAACAGTCTCACGACCATCGAGCTGTTCTGCCAAAGTCTACACTTTGTTTTCATACATGGATCCTCTCTCGGATTTTATGGCCTTGAGCCATTTATCGGAATCCGGGCCCACCATCGCTTCTCCATAGCTCGTAGGTTCATTGTTGTCTAGCAACATGACTTCCAAGACAAGATTACGTACCACTCTGAAGTAGTACGCATCCTTGTCATCCTACGAGGTTTGGGAGTGACTTGATCCAAAGTCTCATGATCAATATC
>NC_053024.1:358165681-358176192 GCF_003073215.2 Triticum urartu
TGGAAACTAGATTTCGTGCTTTTTCCAACCCAATTGGATTCACCTTCAAATTCGTCCGGAGCGTTGAGTTACGGACGAAACAATCTGACGTCGCAGGAGAATCCGAGTCAAACTACAAGCCCAAAGGTGTTGCATCACCTCCACTTGGGCCCATGAGCCTTGTACGACCTAGGGTTAGTTTTAGGCTGCCTTGGGACGTCCTCCCACCTCCTTGGCCGCCACCCCTTGCTCCTATATAAGTAGATCCATCTTGTAGCTTTTTCCTTGGGATTTGTTTAGTTAAAAGTTAGCCATTGCAACTTCGTGTACTTCGTTTGTGTCCAACGACCAGACTAAGACCGCTTACGGATCCCCACCATTATCAATACCTCATATATATTTGCAATATTCAGATTGCTTTATCATATTCTTGCTCGTTCTTCGATTGCTTGCAGGAATAGACCTTCGTGGTCAGGCTGACCATGCTTCCGGCATCGTCAGTAACCTCAGGAGATTGGTTTAGCGATTGCTAAGGCGCAACGTCGTGCACGTTTGTAGTCGGATCGTCAAAGTCGTCTCCACCAAATAGATAGTTATCATCTCATCGAAAGATCGAGACACCCTCGCCTCTATCACAAATCTTCCTTCTGCAACAAAAGCGAAGAAAACCAAAGCTGCGGAGCGAGCAGCTGTGAAGAAAAAGAAAGCATCTGCATCCTCAGAGTCTTCAGCACCAAAGAAAGTGAAGACTTTGACAAGCTCTTATGCAAATCCCATAGATGCTATTCCTATATCAAGCATGCCATCAAAGGAAATCATTCCCTTTGGTGAGGAATATGTGATTCCTAGTGAATCTGATGAAGAATATCCTTCTACTGCTACGTTAGAGCAATTGGATGAAGAAACTGAAGTGGATGATATCCCTTCAACTCCTCTGGTATCATTGCCCATGCTTCGGTTCACAGTTGAAGAGGCAGGTGTAGAAGAAATTGATGAAGAATATGAGGATGTGGACATTGGGTCAACAACTCCTATTCTGAATGATGACTACTGGGAAAGTCATCATCCCAATTCACCACTTTACACCTCTCTGCAATAGATTCCTTAGTCCCCTGTCCAAACTGAAGAAATTCATATGGCTTTTGATGGACGTCAAGCTTCACTTCCTTCTGTTCTAGAAGAAATTCAAGCCGCTAGTGATGAAGAAATGGAGGCCAAGGCTATTGCTAATGATCTGCTCCAGAGGCTATACAACAAGAGGCCGTGAAGAAATCATCTACAAATCTTCAGCCCAAGCCATAGAATCCTTGCTCCAAGAAGCAGAAGTTCAAGGCTAATCACTTCTTTGCTGAGCACATCTTCTTCACTGACTACAATCCATATGACTCTGCTCGACTTAGACGCAAGCGTTTTTGGACTGCCAGCCAGATGAACTTCTATTCCTCACTGTTGTTCGATAAGGACAAGATCTTTGACCATGAGCAAATTCCTCATGTAGATATGGAGTCTCTACCGTGCTTCACCCCAGTCCTCAGTCTTCTTCATGATGCTGGGCTGCTCAACCTCTGCACTGACATCTGCAATTGGAATGAAGAACTCATTCTTCAATTCTTCGCCACGCTACACATTACTGGAAATGTTGAAGATGTCAATTCATGGGTACTGGACTGGATGACTGAAAACACTCACTATAAAGCTCCGGCCTCTGAATTGCTTCACGCCATCCAAGTCAGTCTTCCTACTGAAGGTGCAAGGCGCATCTATGATGAACCCGAGCTTTCAAATCATCTGATGCAAGTGCTGATGAAGCCTTTGAAGCCAGGCCAAGCTCCAAGGACCAAATTCCTCATCAAGGAATTGCTCTATGTACTAAGGACGATCTACAAAATATTGACCAAAACCCTCAGTCCAATCAAAGGCCACAACTCTGATGATGAAGAAGTTGTTGGCATAATGAAGAATCTGCTGTTCTATATCATCCATGGTATTCCAATCAACTACCACGATTCCTTCATGAGGACTTTGCCCAATGTAGCTATGTCACCGTTTGAATTGAAGCCTTACGCTCCCTGGATTATGAGATTCATCAGATCAAGGTCTTCAATCAACTATTAGGCTGACTGTCAAAATCATCGCAGCTACTTGCCGCCAATTGAAGTCCTCAAAAGGCCTATTTCCTCAGCTGATGAGAAGGGCAAGGCTGCTGTCATTCATGAAGGCACTCGTCCATTGGCTGTACAATTTCGCAAAGCTTCTTCTTATTCCACCAATGATGACTCTGCCACTCATGATACTGCCGCAAATGCTTGAAAGCAATATCCTCAAGCCACTGCTCCACGTGTAATGACTAATCGTGAGCTTCTCCTCAGCCTTCATCAGAAGGTCAATCGCAACCACAAGTGGGTTAAGCATCAGTTTGGTTCAATTCTTTAGAATATGACAATCACGCAAAACACTGTGAAGAAGAACCACTACTACTTGCATCAAATTTTTCACCGCACTTGGGCTGTACTATCTCACCTCTACGGTGATGAAGATCTCAAATAGATGGGCTTCCAACAGGACTTTGACTGGTCTCAGCCACCTTCGAAGAAATTGAAGAAGGTCAAAGTTCCTCACCCGGTCGCCAGTTCATATTCTTCATCCCGCAAGACGGATGAAGCTGAAGACTTGAATGACACCGCAGCAGGCCCTACTCCAACGGACGACCCCAACAAAGCTGGCGCTCCTCCATCGACTTCAAGATGATGTTCTTTAAGGGTGTTAGTCCTCATTTTTTGTCCCTTTTGGTCATTCGATGAAAAATGGGGACAAATTTGAGTTAGTCTTCCAGCAGGTCTATTACATGGGCGTTTTTTTTGTTAAGTTACAACTCTCGCTCTTCTAAAGTGTTTGTTGATCGAGTTGTAAACTTAAGTCCTATGGTGTTCTAATACTTTTGCTCTGTTTTCTGCATGCTATTTCCTCGGTTCATTAATGCACGCATGCTGAATTTCATCATACACCATATTTCATCTGCATTTCAAATTCTTCGTATCATATATTAAATGCGTGTATGAATTACAAGATATAGGGGGAGATCTCCATGATTCTACTCTACACTGTGCATTTTCTATTCAAAGCAAATTCCTCACATGTGCACATCTTCAGGGGGAGTTCTTCTATATCTTGCAATCAAATTCCTCAATATTAGTATTTACACTTCATATGTTTATCCCTGTTGAAAACTTAACCTATATTGTCATCATTCACCAAAAAGGGGGGGATTGTAAGTGCATCTAGTTCTCCTTAGTGATTTTGGTGTATTGAAGACTTATAGGTTAAGGGACTAATGTGTTTGTGAGTTATAACGCCCACGATGCGGCTATATCTCCCACGTGTCGAAGCACGACTTAGAGGCATAACCGCATTGTAAGCAATGTCGCAAGTGAGGTAATCTTCACACAACCCATGTAATACATAAGGGAAAGAGATACATAGTTGGCTTACAATCGCCACTTCACATAATACATGAATAAAACATTACATCATCCAGATACACTCAAGGTCTGACTACGGAACCAAAATAAAAGAAGACTACCCCAAATGCTACAAATCCCTGATCATCCCAACTGGGCTCCACTACTGATCAACTGGAAATGGAACAACATAATGAACATGATCTTCATCGATCTCCTCCTTGAGCTCGGTTGCGTCATCTGCACGATATCATCGGCACCTGCAAACTGGTTTTGGAAGTAACTGTGAGTCACGGGGACTCAGCAATCTCACACCCTCGCGATCAAGACTATTTAAGCTTATAGGAAGGGTAAAAGGTATAAGGTGGAGCTGCAGCAAGCGACTAGCATATTTGGTGGCTAACATACGCAAATGAGAGTGAGAAGAGAAGGCAAAAGCACAGTCGAGAATCTATGATCAAGAAGTGATCCTAGAACAACCTACGTCAAGCATAACTCCAACACCATGTTCACTTCCCGGATTCAGCCGGAAAGAGACCATCACGGCGACACACGCGGTTGATGCATTTTAAATAAGTTAAGGTTTCAGGTTTTCTACAACCGGACATTAACAAATTTCCATCTGCCCATAACCATGGGCACGGCTTTCGAAAGTTCAAACCCTGCAGGGGTGTCCCAACTTAGTGCATCACAAGCTCTCACGGTCAACGAAGGATATTCCTTCTCCCAAGACAATCCGATCAGACTCGGCATCCCGGTTACAAGAAATCCTCGACAATGGTAAAACAAGTCCAGCAACACCACCCGAATGTGCCGACAAATCCCGATAGGACCTGCACATATCTCGTTCTCAGGGCACACCGGATTGTCCAAACTTCCGGTAGGCCAGCCCAGAGTTGCCCCTGGTGGCCACCGGCGGCTGACAAGGTGGACCAACACTCAGAGGAGCACTGGCCCGGGGGTTTAAATAAAGATGACCCTTGAGCCGGCCGGCCCAAGAGAAAGAAAAGGCTAGGTGGCTGATAGAGGCAAAGGTGTCCCGATGTTTCGATCAGATGGTGGCTATCGTTTTCTGTGGGAGTCGACCTTGACGATCCGACTACGAACGTGCGAGACGTCGCGCCTTAGCAATCGCTAAACCAACTTCCGAGGGGTTATTGACCACGCCGGAGCACGATCAACCTGACCACGAGGGCCTGTTTCCTGCGAGCAAACGAAGAACAAGCAAGAAACTGAGATTGCAATCTAGATATTGCGAATATAAGATGAAAGCTTTATTGATCAAGGTGGGGTTCCGTGACGTCTTGGTCTGGTCGTCGGACACAAACGAAGTACGCGAAGTTGCAGCTATGGCGAACTTTTAATCTAAACAAAACCCAAAGTCTAAACGATGCCCTAAGGGCTGTATATATGGAGGAAGAGAGGGGAATTTCGTGGCCCTTGAGGGTGGGGTCCGAAACCAACCCTAACTCTTGTTTCCCCACACATACGGACTCTAAAAATAGCCTATACTTAAGTATTTCGAAATTACATGGGCCTGGCCCATTAATAAGGTGACGCAGCACCTAGAATAGCCTATGGTCAAATATTATGAAGTGGCATCTTGTATATTTCGTCCATGGCTTCATGCACTCCTTATGGCGGCTTCAAAGTCCTGAAATCATCACTTGTAACTCCGTTCTTGATCCCCTTGCGCATGCCATCAACTTCATGCGTGTTTTTGCTCCAATGTTCATCCTTCTCCAAGCTAGGCCCTTCATTTGAAAGCAAAACAAATGTATCCAATTTAGGCAGCATCATAATCTCATGAACATTAGAATCATTACCAAGAAACGAAAGTACCTGGTAATTTAATTGGCGTGCGCGAGCTCTAGTAATTGGTCCAGTATATGTAACAGTAGGGGCTGTGGGTGTAACAATGGTATTGATGTCCGCATCATCCTCCCCTTCTTGAAATGAAGTCATCCTCGACGGAAGCTCATCTTCCTCACCCAAATAAGGCTTCAAATCTGCAATATTAAAAGTGGGACTAACCCCAAAATCTGCAGGTAGCTCAAGTTTATATGCATTATCATTTATTTTCTCTAAAACCTTAAAAGGACCATCAGCACGTGGCATTAGCTTTGATTTGCGCAGACTAGGAAATCTATCTTTACGCAAATGTAACCAAACAAGATCTCCAGGTGCAAACACAACATGTTTTCTACCCTTATCTCCAGCAAGTTTATATTTAGCATTCATACGCTCAATGTTTTCCTTAGTTAACTCATGCATTTTTAAAATCAATTCAGAACGTTCTTTAGCATCAAAATTAACCTTCTTCGAAGATGGAAGAGGCAACAAATCAATAGGTGCACGAGGTAGGAAGCCATACACAATTTCAAAAGGGCACATCTTAGTAGTAGAATGCAATGAACGATTATAAGCAAATTCAATATGAGGCAAGCATTCTTCCCACATTTTCTTGTTATTCTTCAAAACAGCCCTAAGCATAGTAGACAATGTTCTATTGACTACTTCAGTTTGTCCATCAGTTTGGGGGTGACAAGTAGTACTAAAAAGCAGCTTAGTCCCCAACTTAGCCCATAAACATCTCCAAAAGTGGCTAAAAAATTTAGTATCACGATCTGAAACAATAGTATTTGGCACACCATGTAAGCGAATAATTTCACGAAAGAACAAATCAGCAACATTAACAGCATCATCGCTTTTATGACATGGTATAAAGTGTGCCATTTTCGAGAATCTATCCACGACAACAAATATGCTATCCCTCCCCTTCTTTGTTCTAGGTAAACCTAAAACAAAGTCCATAGATATATCCTCCCAAGGAACACTAGGTACAGGCAAAGGCATATATAAACCATGAGGATTGAGTCGTGACTTAGCTCTTTGACATGTAGTGCAGCGAGCAACAAAACGCTCAACATCCCGTCTCATCTTTGGCCAAAAGAAATGTGTAGCAAGTATATCCTCCGTCTTCTTGACGCCAAAGTGTCCCATTAATCCTCCTCCATGCGCCTCCTGCAACAACAAAAGACGAACGGAGCTAGCTGGAATGCATAGCTTGTTAGCACGAAACACAAATCCATCGTTAAGAACGAACTTGTTCCAAGTTCTCCCTTCCTTACAATTCTGCAATACATCTTTAAATTCAGCATCATTAACATATTGATCCTTGATGGTCTCCAAACCAAATATTTTAAAGTCAAGTTGTGAAAGCATAGTATAACGACGAGACAAGGCATCAGCAATAATATTTTCTTTACCCTTCTTGTGTTTAATCACATAAGGGAAAGTCTCAATGAATTCAAACCATTTAGCATGTCGACGGTTCAGTTTTGCTTGACTTTTAATGTGTTTCAAAGATTCATGATCAGAATGTATAACAAATTCCTTGGGCCATAAATAATGTTGCCATGTTTCTAAGGTCCGAACAAGAGCATATAATTCTTTATCATAAGTAGAATAGTTCAGACTAGGCCCACTCAATTTTTCAGAAAAGTATGCAACAGGTTTTCCATCTTGTAATAACACACCTCCTAATCCAATTCCACTAGCATCACATTCAAGCTCAAAAGTTTTATTGAAATTAGGAAGTTGGAGTAAAGGAGCATGTGTCAACTTATCTTTCAATACCGTGAAGGCTTCTTCCTGTGCGGTACCCCAAACAAAAGGTACATCCTTCTTTGTAAGCTCGTTGAGAGGTGCAGCAATGGTGCTGAAATCTCTCACAAAACGCCTATAGAAACCAGCGAGGCCAAGGAAACTCCTGACTTGTGTGACCGTTTTGGGCTGCGGCCAACTCTCAATAGCTTCAATCTTGGCTTTATCAACTTCAATTCCCTGTGGAGTAACAACATAGCCAAGAAAAGATACTCGGTCGGTGCAAAAGGTGCACTTTCCAAGGTTACCAAACAAACGTGCATCACGTAGAGCAATTAAAACAGCACGTAAATGTTCCAAATGTTCCTCCAAAGATTTGCTATAAATCAATATGTCATCAAAGTAAACTACCGCAAATCGTCCAATGAAAGCACGTAAAACTTCGTTCATTAACCTCATGAAAGTACTAGGTGCATTAGTTAACCCAAAAGGCATGACTAACCACTCATATAATCCAAACTTAGTTTTAAATGCTGTTTTCCATTCATCTCCCAATTTCATACGAATTTGATGGTAACCACTACGCAAATCAACTTTGGAGAATATTGTAGAGCCACTCAATTCATCAAGCATATCATCTAGCCTAGGAATAGGATGACGATAACGAATAGTAATATTATTAATGCCTCTACAATCAACGCACATACGCGACGTACCATCCTTTTTCGGCACTAAAATGATAGGAACAGCACAAGGACTAAGGGATTCGCGTATATAACCTTTGTCGAGCAGTTCTTGTACTTGACGCATAATCTCCTTCGTCTCCTCTGGATTGGTACGGTATGGTGCCCGGTTGGGTAATGATGCACCGGGAATTAAGTCAATTTGATGCTCAATCCCGCGAATAGGTGGTAATCCCGGTGGCACGTCTTGTGGAAAGACGTCGGCGAACTCCTGCAAAATGTTAGTGACAGCAGGAGGCAAAGAGGAAGGCACGTCCTCGAATGAAAATAATGCCTCTTTGCACACAAAAGCATAGCAAACAGATTTGCTAAAATCTAGATCATCAATATCAGATTTGGTGGCAAGTAAACATGCACTTTTCAATTTAATTTCAGAAACAACACTAGATTGTTTATTATTATTAGGCTGCATTTGTTGCTCAAATTCTTTTGCCACAATCTGATTTTCACTCTTAGTTTTCTCTTGTTTTGCTTTATTAGCTCTATTAATATCATCTTTCAAAATGGAATCAGGAGTCATAGGAAGCAAAGTAATATTTTTATCCTTATGAACAAGAGTATACTGATTGTTTCTACCATGGTGAATAGAATTTTTATCAAATTGCCATGGTCTACCAAGTAATAAGGAACATGCTTGCATCGGTACCACATCACAATCAACATAATCAGCATATGTAGAGATACTAAAATGCACACGAACAGTACGTGTTACCTTAACCTTGCCGCTGTTGTTGAACCATTGGATGTAGTAAGGATGTGGATGTGGTCTTGTGGTGAGAGATAGCTTCTCCACCATCTCGATGCTAGCCAAGTTGTTGCAACTCCCTCCATCTATGATCACGCGAACAGAACGTTCCTTCACAACTCCCTTTGTATGGAACAAATTATGCCTCTGATTTTGCTCAGCTTGTGTAACCTGCACACTCAAAACACGTTGAGCAAGTAAACATTCATACCTGTCAGCATCTTCAGGAGCCATGTATTGCGTCTCATGATCAGAATCGTCTCCACCGTGTTCGTCACGTGTAATAAGAGCCAAAGCCTCCTCATCATAGTCACTAGCGGACTCATACCCACCATCCTCAGTAACAATCATCACACGCTTAGATGGGCATTCTCTCGCATAATGACCTCCACCCTTGCAACGTCGACAAATAATATCATGTGTTTGCCCTGTTGATGCCATGGAAGAAGAAGAGCTCTTTGCAGGCCCAGAAGGTGTGCTCTTGGTAGATAGTGGTGATTGTGCCTGCTTTATTGTATCACGGTTGGAGGTGGCAGCCGACGGAGGCGCCGGTGAAGCAGAACGTGTGGAAGTAGATGATGCACGTGGTGTCCATGAAGAAGGTCGACCTGCAGAAAAGTTAGTCCGCGCCAATGCCTGTCGATCCTGCACTTCACGTTCAGCTTTACAAGCAAGATGGAATAAACGAGTGATATTAGTATACTCCTTATACTCTAGAATCGTCTGAATCTCTCTATTTAATCCACCCATAAAACGTGCAAGCATAGCTTCATTCTCCTCAACAATACCACATCTAATCATGCCAGTTTGTAATTCCTGATAGTATTCTTCTACAGAATTTTTTCCCTGTCTTAAGCGCTGCAATTTTTGAAGTAATTCACGTTGATAATATGGTGGAACCCAACGAGTACGCATAGCAGTTTTCAAAGCAGCCCAAGTAGCAGGAATGGGATATAATCTACAATGCTCAGACCACCAAACACATGCAAAACTAGTGAATGCACAAACAGCAGCAGGAACACGTCTCTCCTCGGGATATTGTAAACATGTAAATCGTTGTTCAGTTTCTAACTCCCAAGTAAGATATATATCAGGAACATATCTACCCTCAAATGGTGGAATATTCAATTTTAGTTTAGGGAGATGGTCATGATCTCGTACCTGAGGGTGAGCCCTACCATTGCCATTATTTGCATGTGGACGACCTGGTGGTTGCTGTGCTGGTGGTGGCACGTAGTTCTGATTTTGATCAACCTCATCCTCGTAATCGCCAGCAAAATCATCCTCCTCCGCATCAGCAGCAGGAGCCACAGAAGTAGCAACAGCAGCACCAACAGTTTGGCCAGGTGCAAGAGGGAGACGGCTCGCTCGGCGGAGGGCTGTTTCACGATGTGTAGGTAGTCATCGTTGTTGTTGTTGTAGAGGTGCGTTAGGTGCAGCCGGTGGTGGTGGTGGAAGACGCGCGAGCAATTCATTAAACCTGTTATCGAGCTTTGTTTCGAACGTCTTCTCCATGTCATCTATCTTCTTCAAATCTGTTTAGCACATCCTGCACCTGTCCATTCATCATTTGCTGAAATTTATCATGCAACTCCTGATTCGTCATGTTCTCCCAGTCAGTCTCGTCGGCTTGTGATCCTGCCATGGTTAGCAACAATAGAAAACACACAAGAATATGATCCTACAGAATACTAACAAGAGGTGGTGGTGGCGGGTGTCACAAATCCGTCAAGCAAATCTCAAATTCTTACCAGTTCTTACCCAGCAGCAGGCGGTGATCGGCAACCGTTGTAGTCAAAACTCTCAAAAGCTTGGATAGAGCGATTGCCAGGGAGAGTCAAACGCACGACGTAGAGGTATGTGGAGCTGGGAAGGCTTATAGTATGGTAGCAAAAAGGGTCAGCAATAATCAATTCAGAGATGCAAAGTTGAATAAACGCTCAACGACGGTACTGTGCTGGTCCTAGGCTAGACCGTGCT